>NC_135232.1:0-300000 GCF_051348905.1 Ranitomeya variabilis | reverse complement strand
CTCTGCTTCCAGGGCCGGGGTCATAGGATGCATCCTCAGCAGCCCCCGCATCCTTTCAGTCCAACTCCACAACAACATGTTGCTCCCATTAAACTTGGGCAGGTTATTCAACATGGACCCCAATGAGAGAGACGCTCTCGGGCCAGCCCCATCCTCCGTATCTTCTGGCTCCCTCTTTGGATCCTGCATCCTGCCGACTACGCCAAATGTAGTGACCGCAGATAACGAAGGATGCAGGGACAAAGAGGAGTCAGAAAGCAAATAACGTTTTTTTAACTTTCCTTTAACTTCCAACCCAACAAAGAAATAACAACAGTTTTCCACGCAGGGAACTTAGGTACACGATCACAATTTCACAGTAAATCCTATCTACTATATAGGCGCCCTGAACTAAACCCGCGAAACACGACAGCGCCTCACTAGTGACCCACTAACAAGAACAAGTCAACCAAGTTCACTTATCAGCGTTGTTTCAACGATGCAGTCCTGATGGTGAAGCTCCGTCAGCGGCGTAGTCCTGATGGTGAAGCTCCGTCAGCGACGTAGTCCTGATGGCGGGGGAAGGAGGTGTCCTCCGTTGACGGGCCCAGGTGTAGATTCGAGTCCAGAATGTCTTTTGCGGTGCTGCGTTACCTCCCACAGGCGGACGTTGATCCTGGGTAACAGTTTCCACGTCCAGAGAGGGGTCTTTTTGAGAAGAATTAGCAGAATAATCGGTATCAGTCACAGCTAAGAAAAACCCAGGAGGGCCCGGAGCACTCTGTGGCAAGATGCTCCCGGGGAGCACGGTAATATTGTCCCTGAGCTGATCAGCGCTACCTGTTATGATTTTCCCAATGGCAGGGAAATCAAAATAACAACGGACTAGCTCTCGGGTGATGGGAACTAAAGTGACCGTGACCTCAACCTGACACGACACTGGAAGTAGCCGGGGAGTGTTTCCTACGATGCCCTAGACACCACGCGCCAGCCGGAGATCTAACTACCCCTATCAGAGGAATATACAGGCCTGCCTTACCTCCAGAGATGAACCCCAAAAGGAGATAGCAGCCCCCCACAGATATTGACGGTGAGTCAAGAGGAAAAGACATACGTAGGATGAACAGCAGATTTAGCACAGTGAGGTCCGCTTACTAGATAGCAGAAGTACAGGAAAGAGTCACTTCACGGTCAACTTCAAAACACTACTCAAAAACACCATCCTGAAATTACTTTAAAACTCCAGTGACAACTCATGCCACTGGAGTGGCAATTTCAGTCCACGAGAGCTTCCAGCTACAGAGAGTCACATTGCAAATAGCTGGACAAAAATAGCATAAACTAGAAACAAAATTCAACTTAGCTGAACAGGATCTTGAGGCAGGAGAATGCAACAGAATGCTACTGATACATTGTTGGCCGGCATCAGACCAGCAGCCAAGCAGCCTTAAATAGGAAACTCCCCTAATGGGTGTCAACAGGTGATCAAGGATAGAAGAAGGCAAATAAGTGGCACTACCATAAAACACCACCGGGGGAGCCCACAAACAGAATTCACAACAGTACCCCCCCCTTAAGGAGGGGGCACCGAACCCTCACCAGAACCACCAGGGCGATCTGGATGAGCACTATGAAATGCACGAACCAAATCAGGAGCATGAACATCAGATGCTGTCACCCAAGAATTATCCTCCTGACCATAGCCTTTCCACTTAACCAGATACTGAAGTTTCCGTCTGGAAACACGGGAGTCCAAGATCTTTTCCACCACATACTCCAACTCACCCTCAACCAGCACAGGAGCAGGAGGATCAGCAGACGGAACAACCGGCACCTCATACCTCCGCAACAATGACCGATGAAAAACATTATGAATAGTAAAAGATGCTGGGAGGTCCAAACGAAAGGACACAGGATTGAGAACCTCCAGAATCCTATAAGGGCCGATAAACCGAGGCTTAAACTTAGGAGACGAGACCTTCATAGGAACAAATCGAGAAGACAACCAAACCAGGTCCCCAACACAAAGACGAGGACCGACACGCCGATGACGATTAGTGAACTGTTGAGTCTTCTCCTGGGACAACTTCAGATTGTCCACAACCTGTCCCCAAATCTGATGCATTCTATCAACCACAGCATCTACTCCAGGACAATCCGAAGACTCCAATTGACCGGACGAAAAGCGAGGGTGAAACCCTGAATTACAAAAAAATGGAGAAACCAAAGTGGCAGAACTGGCCCGATTGTTAAGGGCAAACTCTGCTAATGGCAAAAAATCAAGCCAATCGTCCTGATCAGCAGACACAAAACACCTCAAGTAAGTCTCCAAGGTCTGATTAGTACGCTCAGTCTGGCCATTAGTCTGAGGATGGAATGCAGACGAAAAAGACAAGTCGATGCCCATCCTGGCACAGAACGCCCGCCAAAATCTAGACACAAACTGAGTACCCCTGTCAGACACTATATTCTCAGGAATACCATGCAAACGCACAACATTCTGAAAAAATAGAGGGTCCAGCTCAGAGGAGGAGGGCAATTTGGGCAAAGGTACCAAGTGAACCATCTTGGAAAAACGGTCACACACCACCCAGATGACGGACATCCTACGAGAAACAGGAAGGTCAGAAATAAAGTCCATAGAGATGTGCGTCCAAGGCCTCTTAGGAATAGGCAAGGGCAACAACAACCCGCTGGCCCGGGAACAGCAGGGCTTAGCCCGAGCACAAACATCACAAGACTGCACAAAAATACGTACATCTCGAGACAAGGAAGGCCACCAGAAGGACCTAGACACCAGATCCCTGGTGCCAAAAATTCCAGGATGACCTGCCAACGCGGAAGAGTGAACCTCCGAAATAACTCTACTGGTCCAGTCATCAGGGACAAACAGTCTACCAGGCGGACAGCGATCAGGCCTATCCACCTGAAACTCATGCAAAGAGCGCCGCAGGTCTGGGGAGACAGCTGACAATATCACCCCATCCTTCAGGATGCCAGTAGGTTCGGAATCACCAGGCGAGTCAGGCTCAAAACTCCTAGAGAGGGCATCCGCCCTCACATTCTTAGACCCAGGCAGATATGAAACCACAAAGTTAAATCGAGAGAAAAACAACGACCAGCGCGCCTGTCTAGGATTCAGACGCCTGGCTGACTCAAGATAAATTAGATTTTTGTGGTCAGTCAAGACCACCACCTGGTGTCTAGCACCCTCAAGCCAATGACGCCACTCCTCAAATGCCCACTTCATGGCCAAGAGCTCCCGATTTCCAACATCATAATTTCGCTCAGCGGGCGAAAACTTTCGAGAGAAAAACGCACATGGTCTCATCACTGAGCAGTCAGGACCTTTCTGCGACAAAACTGCACCTGCTCCGATCTCGGAAGCATCTACTTCAACCTGGAACGGGAGCGAAACATCAGGCTGGCGCAACACAGGAGCAGAAGAAAAGCGGCGCTTAAGCTCCCGAAAGGCCTCCACAGCCGCAGAGGACCAATTAGCAACATCAGCACCCTTCTTGGTCAAATCAGTCAAAGGTTTAGCAATGGCAGAAAAACCCGCTATGAATCGGCGATAGAAATTAGCAAATCCCAAAAATTTCTGAAGACTCTTTAGAGAAGTAGGTTGTACCCAATCACAAATAGCCTGAACCTTAACAGGGTCCATCTCCATAGATGAAGGGGAAAAAATATATCCCAAAAAGGAAATTCTCTGAACCCCAAAAATACACTTTGAGCCCTTCACAAATAGAGAATTAGCTCGTAAAACCTGAAAAACTCTCCTGACCTGTTGAACATGAGATTCCCAGTCCTCCGAAAAAATCAAAATATCATCCAAATACACAATCATAAATTTATCCAGATATTCACGGAAAATATCGTGCATAAAGGACTGAAAAACGGAAGGGGCATTCGCGAGACCGAAAGGCATTACCAAATACTCAAAATGGCCTTCAGGCGTATTAAATGCGGTCTTCCACTCATCCCCCTGCTTAATCCGCACCAAATTATACGCACCACGTAGATCGATCTTAGTGAACCACTTCGCCCCCTTTATGCGAGCAAAAAGATCAGTCAGTAAAGGTAACGGGTACTGGTATTTAACTGTAATCTTATTCAGAAGTCGATAGTCGATACAAGGTCTCAATGAACCATCCTTTTTACCCACAAAGAAAAACCCTGCCCCCAGTGGAGACAAAGAGGGGCGAATATGACCCTTTTCCAAAGATTCTCTGATATACTCCCGCATAGCAGTATGTTCAGGTACAGACAAATTAAACAAGCGACCCTTAGGAAATTTACTACCGGGAATCAACTCAATAGCGCAGTCACACTCTCTGTGAGGGGGGAGAGAATCAGTTTTAGGCTCCTGAAAGACATCATAAAAATCTGACAGAAATGCTGGGATCTCAGAGGGAGTAGATGAAGAAATGGGAACCAAAGGTGCATCCCCATGAATCCCCTGACATCCCCAGCTCAGCACAGACATTGATCTCCAGTCCAAGACTGGATTATGAATTTGTAACCATGGTAATCCAAGTACTAATACGTCATGTAGATTATATAACACAAGGAAACGAATAATCTCCTGATGGTCTGGGGAAAGATGCATAGTCACTTGTGTCCAATATTGTGGTTTATTGCTAGCCAAAGGTGTAGAATCAATACCCTTTAAGGGAATAGAAACCTCCAGAGGCTCTAAATCAAACCCACAACGCTTGGCAAAGGACCAATCCATGAGACTCAGAGCGGCGCCAGAATCCACATAAGCATCCACAGTAACAGATGATAAAGTACAAATCAATGTCACGGACAAAAGAAATTTAGACTGCAAGGTACCCATAGAAAAAGATTTATCAACCTTTTTATCAACCTTCTTTATGCGTTTAGAGCATGCTGATATAACATGAGCTGGATCTCCACAATAGAAGCACAACCCATTTTTGCGCCTGTAATTCTGTCGTTCGCCTCTAGACAATACACTATCGCATTGCATATGCTCTGGTGCCTTTTCAGAGGTCACCGCCAAATGATGCACAGGTTTTTGCTCAGAAGATACCGCCATATGGTGCACAGGTTTTTGCTCAGAAGATACCGCCATATGGTGCACAGGTTTTTGCTCAGAAGATACCGCCATATGGTGCACAGATTTGCGCTCCCGTAAACGCCGATCAATCTGGATAGCCAATTTCATGGCATCATTCAGACCTGTAGGCACAGGGAACCCCACCATGACATCCTTCACGGCATCAGAGAGACCTTCTCTGAAATTAGCTGCTAGAGCGCACTCATTCCATTTAGTAAGCACCGACCATTTACTAAATTTTTGGCAGTATATCTCAGCTTCATCTTGCCCTTGGGAAAGAGCTATCAAGGCTTTCTCAGCCAAAATCTCTAAATTAGGTTCTTCATAAAGCAACCCCAAAGCCAGAAAAAACGCATCTACATTTAATAACGCAGGATCCCCTGGCGACAATGCAAATGCCCAACTTTGTGGGTCACCCCGCAATAGAGAAATAACAATTTTAACCTGTTGCGCAGGATCACCAGCAGAGTGAGATTTCAGAGACAAAAACAATTTACAATTCTCTCTGAAATTCAAAAAACGGGATCTGTCTCCGGTAAAAAATTCAGGCATAGGGATCTTAGGTTCAGACATTGGAGCACGTATAACAAAATCTTGTAAGTTCTGGACCTTTGTAGCCAGGTTATTCAGACCTGCAACCAAACTCTGTGGATCCATGATTCAAACAGGTGTAACCAAAGCCATTCAGAGATTAAGAGGAGAGGAAAAAAAAAAAAAAAAAGACTGAAGACTGCAGTTTAAGCAAGGAGTACAAATAAGCACTAAGGTGCACTTTCCAAACACAGAAGGAAAAAAAACCCTTTCATATCCTTTCCTGCTTTAGTGCATAGTTTTAACACATGTGGGCCGGCCAAACTGTTATGATTTTCCCAATGGCAGGGAAATCAAAATAACAACGGACTAGCTCTCGGGTGATGGGAACTAAAGTGACCGTGACCTGAACCTGACACGACACTGGAAGTAGCCGGGGAGTGTTTCCTACGATGCCCTAGACACCACGCGCCAGCCGGAGATCTAACTACCCCTATCAGAGGAATATACAGGCCTGCCTTACCTCCAGAGATGAACCCCAAAAGGAGATAGCAGCCCCCCACAGATATTGACGGTGAGTCAAGAGGAAAAGACATACGTAGGATGAACAGCAGATTTAGCACAGTGAGGTCCGCTTACTAGATAGCAGAAGTACAGGAAAGAGTCACTTCACGGTCAACTTCAAAACACTACTCAAAAACACCATCCTGAAATTACTTTAAAACTCCAGTGACAACTCATGCCACTGGAGTGGCAATTTCAGTCCACGAGAGCTTCCAGCTACAGAGAGTCACATTGCAAATAGCTGGACAAAAATAGCATAAACTAGAAACAAAATTCAACTTAGCTGAACAGGATCTTGAGGCAGGAGAATGCAACAGAATGCTACTGATACATTGTTGGCCGGCATCAGACCAGCAGCCAAGCAGCCTTAAATAGGAAACTCCCCTAATGGGTGTCAACAGGTGATCAAGGATAGAAGAAGGCAAATAAGTGGCACTACCATAAAACACCACCGGGGGAGCCCACAAACAGAATTCACAACAGCTACCCCTCTGCCTGGGGGGTCGCTGACGACGAGTGCGCCTCTTTTTGGGGGCTCTGGTAATTGCCCGCAGTGTCTGTTGCACGTTCTCCCCCTGCTTCCAGCAAGTCTCACTGCGGCCTGCACACACACAAGAACTGCGCTGCAGTTTCCTCTCCTCAGAGATTTCCCGCGCTTCTCTGTCCCTGCTTTCGCGCGTTTTGCTTTTTATCCTCTCCTCTCCCTGCGTCACTCTGCCTCCTGTCACATGAGCCTGGCTTCCCATGCGCCCCTCAAATCCGTCCCCCGGAACCCCGACTCCCGGCAACAATGGTTCCACCCATCTGCACAGCTCACCACGTCCCTGTCCCCTACACAGGCACGGTCCCGTGACGTTCTTTCTTGTTGCCAGGTCTCTGTCAGGGTCCCAAACCTGACAGGGACCCTACCGAATCTTCCCCACAACACCCCCTGCCACAAGGTGTTGCCTTGTTCCAACCCAGTCAGCTTTCTGAACTAACTTCCTGCCTGACCCCCAGTTTACCCACACGGTGAGGAGTGGCCTAATAAATAGCACCCTTAGCTCCCCCTGGAGGCCCGACTGTGAAATGTATTGGTGTATGTGATACCTGGTCAGATGAACTCCTTCAGTGCCATCAGACGTACCATAGCCCCCCTTAGCGGCGGAGCCACAGTACTGCAACGACCAGGACTCTGGGGCGCTGCACATGCCCACGGGACGACCTCCCATTGGAGGTCAGGGGTCACATGCTCAGGTCCTGTTGCGGCTCCTATTGGTCCATCTGGAAGGTCTTGTAGCACTGCCGCTATAAAAGGTTTGCATGGCTGCTCGGCCATGCGCTAGTGTACTCTTGAAATCGTGTGTGCGTTGATGAGTGAAAGTCATTCATTAACCCTCCATCAGGGGCAATATGTTTCATAACGAGTTTAGGGGCATTGCACCTGTCCGGCACAGGCTAGAAAATTGGCTATATTTTCCTTTTTTAAAAATTTCAATGCTCTAAAAGTGATCAGTTACCTTAATAGGAATGTAATAAATGAGAATACACATAATCAGGTGGAAAAAAAATGTTTAATAACCAGAAAAGTAATATGTTTCTATGTCTTGAGCATCCTCCTCTCTCTCCATCTTGATCTGTATCAGACACATCCGGACAGTCTTCCACATCATCTTCTGAACCAATGTCACTTTCTTCCCCTAAATCTTCTAGCTGTAAGGGGTCTGTCTCATCAGCAAGCAGTATATTTTGTACTTGCTCAACATGAAGGGCATTGGACAAGTCAAATATTCTCCTCGCCATTTCAGAAGAAAAGCTGAAGCAAGAGAGAGAATGTGTTAGGGCGCAATGTGCCTGAGAAGCACACTCTTATTTCTAACAAAACCTTCTATGACAAATCCACAAATTTAGCACTAGCTATTCATAAAACAAGCTAAAAAAAAACTATTGGGATGAATAAAAACAGCAAATTCTAACCGTCAAAGGTGTGACGCATTCAGGGGCAATGAGCCGGAGAAGCCAAAACACTGATACCTGATCTCCGGCAGCAATGCAGTACAAGAGGCTTCTCAGGTTTCACACAGCCTTTATAGTTAAGGCCCCGTCTCACATAGCGAGATCGCTAGCGAGATCGCTGCTGAGTCACAAGTTTTGTGACGCAACAGCGACCTCCATAGCGATCTCGCTATGTGTGACACGTACCAGCGATCAGGCCCCTGCTGCGAGATCGCTGGTCGTGTCAGAATGGCCTGGACCTTTTTTTGGTCGTTGATGCCCCGCTGACATCGCTGAATCGGTGTGTGTGACACCGATCCAGCGATGTCTTCACTGGTAACCAGGGTAAACATCGGGTTACTAAGCGCAGGGCCGCGCTTAGTAACCCGATGTTTACCCTGGTTACCAAAAAAAACAAACAGTACATACTCGCCTTTCGGTGTCCAGGTCCCTTGCCGTCTGCTTCCTGCTCTCACTGACTCCCGGCCGTACAGTGAGAAGTGAGAGCACAGCAGTGACGTCACCGCTGCGCTCTGCTCTCACAGTACGGCGGCTCAGTCAGAGCAGGAAGCAGACGGCAAGGGACCTGGACACTGAAAGGCGAGTATGTAGTGTTTGTTTTTTTTTGGTAACCAGGGTAAACATCGGGTTACTAAGCGCGGCCCTGCGCTTAGTAACCCGATGTTTACCCTGGTTACCCGGGTGCTGCAGGGGGACTTCGGCATCGTTGAAGACAGTTTCAACGATGCCGAAGTCGTTCCCCTGATCGTTGGTCGCTGGGGAGAGCGGTCTGTGTGACAGCTCCCCAGCGACCACACAGCGACTTACCAACGATCACGGCCAGGTCATATCGCTGGTCGTGATCGTTGGTAAATCGCTTAGTGAGACGGGGCCTTTAGGAAGGTCCTGGGAGGAGGGTGTTTCCCAGACAAACCACTGAAAATAGAGAAATGAAACTAAGTGAGCTGCGCCTGTCAGATCAGTTGCCCCTGACGGAGGGTTAATCATCCCCTCCCTTGTGTTTGACTGCTCGCGTAAGGTGGATGTCTGCTATCTAACGCCCGGCTGAGCTATCAGCAATAAACACACGAAACAGCGTCTAATTGCTGTGACCGCCAGTGCGGCACCGTGCGCTATTAGAGCGCTTTCCTATCCCAAGTCTGGGTTGTTAGTGGTGTCCGCCAGAGCAGCACTGCACGCACTCTTGTGCATTTAAGTTATTTTTGCAGTTACTCTGACACTCCAGTTGCGGTGTCGAGCGCAAGAGGTCTAGACGAACTCTAATCCTGTGTCTTGGGATAGAGTTCTGAGACTCCTTGCTTGCGCTCTTGGTGCAGTATCGCGGCTCTGTGACTCAGTAGGTTTGGCTTCCTTCACACGGGGTGAAGTTAACCCGTGTGTGTGCAGCGCCCCAGAGTCCTGGTCATTGCAGTAATGTCGCTCTGCCACTAAGGGGAGTGATGTTACGTCCGATTGCACTAAAGGAGTTTCTCTGACCAGGTAACACTCGCACTACACTTCACACTCCGGCCACCAGGGGTGGTGGTTCTATCTAATAGGCCTCACACTCTGGTAAAACTGGGGGTTGGACAGGAAGACAGTGTGAAGTAACTGGGAAGAGATAGTGAGAGGACCTGTCAGGGATGGGATCCTGGCAGACTCCTAAGAGCAGAACTAACCAGTGAACAACGGGAATACAGTAAAGAGGAATTAGGACCAGAAGGAGTCGTGCTGTTAGACCGAGGCAACATCCTTCTGAGGCGCAAACAGTCGGTGGCCGGAACGCCGAGCAAGTAAGAGACTCTAAGTACTACTGCAAACCACGGCCGGACAGCCAATTCTAGGTTGGCTGTCCCACACAAATCACCTAAGCAGACACCGGAGGCAGCTGTGGGAGAGGGGCGACTCTAGGGTCCCGGAAGAACTCCAGGCCTACCCCGTCATACAGGTGCGTCCTACCATATCATCTGGGGGATGGAGAGAACGAACATCAGAGACAAACAGAATCAGTTGTGAGGACTATCCCAGGAGCTCAGCAGGGAAGGACTACAATACACAGCGCTAGAAGGTAGACACTGATTCCCACCTGTAAAGAGAACTCCTGATGTGCCTTTGGACCGGCCGGTCTCAGACAGCCCTGTTGACAGCGCTCTGGACTGAGGATTCTAAAACCTTCAGTAAAGAGGTGAAGAAACTGCAACCTGGTGTCCTTGTTATTTACTACGACCTACGCGGCACTGCAACATCACCACCATTTACCATCCACATCTATTACCGTACGCCCCTCAGCAGGGTCACGGACCGGGCCTAGCCACCGTGACAACCCCAGAGCAGAGACTTAGAGGCCCGGTACCGGGTACCCCTCGGCCCTGCGGCAGTGGGGGCGCTACAACTTGGCGTCACGAACAGGATTCTACTTAAGCTTGAGAAATCGGGTCATGTGTGCCTTGGAACTGTGATTTATTGTGCTTGGACTGTAACTTATTGCAAAGACTGTGCGTTGACAATTGCCGCCAGGAGTTTCCGCCACGATTCGCCATCGCAGTGTGCGGAGGGAGGAGCCTCAGCTTCGTGGGCGGAACCGGCCAAAAAGAAGCGCGGAACGAGAAAGCGCGGTAACGTGCCGATCCCAGAAGAGGAACTCCGATCTCCAGCAGGTTAGTGGAGGAAGGGCCAGCCATGTCCGAGTCGGGAGGAGCGGAGGAAGAGGCCGCAGCCGGGGACGCAGGGGCACCTCCGGGCCCTGCAGCGGGCGAAGCCGCGGCCCTAATACAACCACCGGTTGCCGCAAAACCCGCTGTTCCCCTCAGCCAGTCGGACGCCGCCGCTAACACAAAAGCCATAATGCCCTTCTCTATGCCGTACCTGCCCGGAGCGGCCTGGCTCCCACGATACTCTGGGGAGTCGCATACATTCACTGACTTTAAGGAAGGGCTCTGCAGCCTGCTCGAGTTCTATCCCCTGACAGAGCCTCAGAAGGTTCATATGATAACCGGCCAACTCTTTGGGGCGGCTCTGAGAGAATTGAAGTCCTGGCCCGCCGAGGATAAGGGAACTGCACAGCAGATTTTTGCAAAACTTAAAGCCACCTTCGATACTCGCACTGCTACAGAAATTAAACTGACTTTCTATGGATGCAAACAGAGACCGCAGGATAGCTTACGGGACTATGCCCTTAATCTCCAGGAGGCGATGCGGGCCATTAAGCAGAGTGACCCCGGCAGCATGCAGGATGAGGATAAACTCCTGAAGGAGCGGTTCATTGAGGGGCTCCTGTGCAGTCACCAGCGGGGCCATTTGCACTTCCTGGCCATGCAGAATCCAGACTTGACTTTTGCGCAATTCAAAGATAAAGCTATCCAGGCATTGCAGGAGCGACAGCCCAGCCGTGCAGCACCTCCCCGGCGTCCCGCTCTCACATACCACCAGGAGGTGGCGTCGGATGCCCCAGTCGCCGCCGAGGCCGATGCCCAGAGCCTAGAGGACGACTCCCCTGCAGGACTTCGCCTCCAGGTGCAGGAGCTAATCAAGAGCGTTGATGCCCTGGCCCGGACGGTGCAGTCCCTACAGGAGGCCCCCAAGGAGAAGATCCAGTTGGCCTCCAGACCAGAGGATGTCCCTTGGATGCGACAGAGGAGGAATCCGCCGACCAGAGGCCGGAACGACGATCGCTTCCACCAGGACGGACGACCCATCTGCCACCGCTGTCACCAGGTGGGCCACCTTGCAAGGTACTGTCCTTTAAACGAGCAACCCCTGGGGCAAAGGGCCAACCCCCAGGAGTAGGACGGTCAGGCCCGCAGCATTGGAGAACCAAGTACATTGGGGGACGACCAGTTCTCCCTGTAGTGGTTGATGGAATCCCCTTGAACGCTTTGCTGGACACCGGTTCTCAGGTGACGACTATACCTTACGTGCTTTATAAACGGTATTGGGAGGACACTGATATTACTCATGGCCCTGACGATGATTTCACCATAATAGCCAGTAATGGTCAGCCGTTGCCACAAGTGGGGTATAAGGAGGTCACCATCAAGGTGGGGCGGGTGGAATTGAAAGCCCAAGGGATTGTGATTGTTGATATTGATCGTCGAGAATGTAATCCCATGATGACTCTTGGTACTAATGTTATAGAAAATTGTCTTGCAGAAGTTATTGTTTTGTTGCAACAGGTGGCAGAAACCGCTGGCCACAGTGAGCAACGTGCCCTGCAGAAGGAAATCAGAGCTCTGATGCAGAGACAGCAGGTAGAGCTGACTGGTGGTGAGATTGGTCGTGTCACTGTGAGTGATTCAAACCCCATCGCGATACCCCCCAGGAGTGAAATGTTAATATGGTGTCGGGCAGCCATAGGCCTCAGGGGAAAGGACTACCAGGCCTTGGTAGAACCCCTATATTCAGACAATAGGCCTACTATTCTGACAGCCCGGGGGGTGGTCGACGTTCGCCAGGGGAGAGTGCCCGTACGTGTCCTCAATTGTGGGGAGGAAGAGGTTCACCTCACCAAGTATGCCACGCTCGCCAAATTGTTCACTGTTAATAATAGTGTGATACAGACACCTGAACCCTTGGTCCCGTCAAACGTGGCGGAGGACAACGGTTCTGCAGAGCACTCGAAAGACTGGTGTCGGGAATTGCATGTGGGCACTGACTCTACCCCATCCCATCAAAAACAGGGGGCCTACAGGGTGGTACACGAGTACGAGCAGGTATTCAGCAAACACCCCTTAGATTTTGGGCAGGTGAAAGTGCAGCGCCCCAGAGTTCTGGTCGTTGCAGTACTGTGGATCCGCCACTATGGGGAGCCATGGTGCGTTCGATGGCACTGAAGGAGTTCATCTGACCAGGTATCACAGACACCAATATGTTTCACAGCAGGGCCTCCGGGGGGAGCTAAGGGTGCTATTCATTAGGCCACTCCCCACCATAGTGGGTAAACTGGGGGTCAGGCAGGAAGTTAGAGGAGAAAGCTGACTGGATTGAACGAAGCAACACCTTGTGGCAGAGGGTGTTGTGGAGGAAGAGACAGAAGGGTCTCTGTCAGGGGTGGGATCCTGACAGAGGCTTGGCATTGGAAAGAACGTAACGGGACCGTGCCTGCTCAGCATAGCGGCGGTGCCCAAGAAAGGACTAGAAGCGAGATAGATTGTGCTGAGTGAGAAACGAGATCAAGCAAAAAGGAGAATACCAGTAGGGGTCATGCTGTAGGACCGGAGCAACATCCTACTGAGGCGCATTACCGGTGGCCGGAACGCCGAGGGAGTGGAATAGCATACAGCTTCAAGCCATACTCCAAACAGCGGCAGGGCAGTCAGTTTAAGGCGGGCTGTCTACCACATATCACCTATGAAGTCTTGGGGGGCAATTGCGGGAGAGGGGCGTCTCTAGGGTCCCGGAAGAACTCCAGGCCTACCTGACAAACGGGTGCCGTTCCAACCTGAATAACAGGGAGGGATGGAATACGAGAAGAACATCAGTGAATCGAGTTGTGAGGGAACTTAAGAAACAGACACAACAGTTGTGGGGTACTTTCCGTGAGCACAGCAGGGAAGGACTACAACACATAGCGCTAAGAAGGAGGGCACTGATTTCCACCTGTGAGGAGAACTCTGGAAGTGCCATCGGACCGACCGGACTTGCGCAGCCTGGTGAACCGTATTCTGGACTGCGGACTGAGAGATCTCCAGTAAAGAGGTAAAGAGACTGCAACCTGGTGTCCTCGTTATTTACCGCGACCTGCACCCCACAACTGCACCGCTACACCACCGTTACTGCACCATCATCATCACTTATTCTACCGGACGTCCCCCACTGACAGACAGGGCCACGGACCGGGTCTAGCCACCGTGACAACCCCAGGACTGAGACCCAGAGGCCCGGCTCCGGGTACCCCTAGGCCCTGCGGCGGTGTGGGGGCGCTCCAACTTGGCGTCACGAACAGGATCTACTTAAGCCTGAAGAATCAGGTCATGTGTGCCTAGAGACTGTGATTTATTGTGTTTGAACTGTACTTTATTGCAAAGACTGTGCTGTGCCAGTTGCCGCCAAAATCCGCCGCCATTGTAGCGCTGAGGAGAGCGCAGGAAGAGAAGAGGGGCGTGAAGTGGGCGTAGGCAAGCTGGAGAGCGCGAACAGCAATGGCCGCCCAGTCTAAGTATTTCTGTGCCCTGAGGACGTGCCCGTCAACAGCCGAGGTCCGCCTCCTGATCCTGGTTGGAGGGTGGAGGCCATGGGGACGGGGCCGCCCACGAAAGAGACCGCGAAAAGAGGACATTGGAGGACAAATAAAGATGGCGACACCCGGAGCACCATGCGGAGCTGACCCGGTTCAGTCTGAAGCTGCACAGCCTGAAATAGTCCCAGAGACGCCAACACTGCGGGGTCTGACCCTCACAGGGCCGCCGATGGGTCGACCCCCTTTGCCGCTGTCCGAAGAGGGTGTGGCCGCAGCCGAGGCCCGACAGCTGGCCCGCCGGCTGAAGGCCGATGCCCGAGTGCTCACCCGGCTAGGTCAGCCCACGGAGATCCGTCTGACTCCAGTGTCTCCTGTTCCCTCCCAACTGGCCGTGGCTGGGAGCACGCTATCAACACCGGATCTAGAGATCATGCCGGACGCCGAGCATTTACGGCGTCTGATGACAGCATGGCGGAGCCGGCCCCAGCCTGCAGAGCAACTTGATCTGGTCAGTGTTCCGGAGATTCCGTCCTCACACTGGGGTGTAGTGGTGGCCTTTAACCCCCGGTATGGAAGAGGGGTGATTCAGGAAATTGGAGAGCCGCTGCAGGTCCGCGTGGATCGGGAGGAGGTGGAGCCTTGCAGCGGGAGGCTCGATCGTGACCTGGAGCCGGGAGATGCCGTCACCTACATGAGGTGGAGGAGGGACACTGGCGAGACGGGCTGGTTCGCCCGAGGTGTCCAACGATGCATTGCCCTCCAGGCTGCTGGAACACCAGAAGGGGATGATCCCGTTGGGAAGGCAGCGGGACCCGGCCCCGCGGAATCACGAGAAGCTCAGCCTCGCCGCGCCCCGGAGGGACGGGTGCACCTGCCGACAAGGAGGGCCTCCCGGCGAGGGATTTTATCATTACTGGGACTAGAACGGCGTCCTGGCTCACCGGTGCGATCTGTTGGCCTGGTAAGGCCAGGAAAGAGGTCGCCTTCTGCAGAACCCCAGTAAGATTTTATTGTTTCTCAAGAATGTAAATAGTTTTCTAGTTAACTGTTTGAGTACTGTTTGCTGCTAAACCCGTCCAGGGTTAACTCTTTATGGATCCCTTAGTTGACCCGGGATCCTTATTGTTTGTCTTTCTACAGTTTTGCACAAGTTTTACAAACTGAGAAATCATGAACAGTGCATGATCCAAACTTTCTTGTAAATACAACGCCATGGAAAAAAAGGAAAAGGCAGCACTCACCTATGGAGACTTCTGTTGATTGAGTAGCTTTTAATCCATAAAGTTCAAAATTTTACAGACAGATGCGGTATAGGCTGAGGCATGGGTGTGAAGAGGGAGTGGTGGAGACAAAACAGACGACGGCCGTTTCGCTCTTACGAGCTTCTACGGGTCCATGTGTGCTGTGCCGGTAACGTCATTTCCTTTATCAGGTAAGGGACGTACCACATGTGAAGTAAATACATACATAATTAAAATCAACAACACATTATTTACAATTTAATTCGGATTTAAATAAAGATGGCCATATCTAATTTGTCGTTTAACCCCCAAGGTCCTTGGGCATTGGTATTAAGGATCCACCTTGCTTCGCGCTGGAGAAGTAATTTATTGTGGTCTCCTCCATGCTGTGGGAAGTTAACTACTTCCAGCCCCGCAAACATTAATTGGTTAGGATCCCCTCCATGCATTTCTTGGATATGTTTAATTAAACGGACACGTCCCTTCCCTGTGAGCACTGAGTTATAGTGCTCACGGAAGCGGACCATTAGTGGCCTGATAGTTTTCCCTATATAGAACTTATAGCAAGGGCAGAAAATCACATAAACGACAAATTTCGTTTTGCATGTGATAAAATCTTTGACCAAATGACTTATAGTACCTATTTTTAGAGGATTTTTTGTGTTATGCAGATGGCACATGCTACAATTTCCGCATTTGAAATTTCCCTGTGGACGTGATTTTTGTATCCAATTGGTATTTTTGACCGTGATTTTGTTATGCACTATTATGTCGCCTATATTTTTTGTGCGTTTATAGGCGAATCGCGGGCGGCAATCAGGCAAGCCTCTGAAATCAGAATCGTTTTGTATGATATGCCAGTTTTTGCGTATTGTTGAATATATTTCGTTGTCTAGCAGGCTGTGTTTGAAAATAAAAGTGAATATTCCATCTTTCTTTCCATTATTATTTCCCCTTTTATTTTTTCCTTTTTTACCTTTTTTTAAAAGATCTATTTGGGACAAATTTGCTGCCCGTAGTTCAGCTTTTTGTAGAATATGTTTAGAATAACCTCTATCAATGAATCGGGATTTTAATGCCTGTACTTGATTAACGTAGCTTTCATCATTGCTATTCAGTTTTCGTAAGCGTACCATTTGACTGTACGGGATGCTACTTTTTGTGTGATGGGGATGTGCACTTTGGTAATGTAGCACATTATTTGTAGCTGTTTCTTTTCTATGGGCTTTGGTAGTAATTGTGCCATCCTGTACTTCAATTTTTACATCTAAGAATTCTAGCGAATTGCCTCCATAAACGGCTGTAAATAGCATATTATCATCATTAGTATTGTTTAGGAACATCACAAATTCGTGGAAGCTCGATTCAGTGCCATCCCACACCATAAATACATCGTCTGCGAATCGCAGGAACATACGTATATGGGACAAATATGGATTCTGGGGACCGGTGATGTGCCTCTCCTCGAACACTGCAAGGAACAGATTCGCGAAGACGCACGCCACCGGCGTACCCATAGCGGTACCAACCCGCTGAGCGTACCATTTATTTAAGAATTTGAAAGTGTTGTGGGTTAGCACGAAATCGAGCCCCTCCACAATGAATGAGATAAAATTTTCGTCCTTTTCTGTATTCATCAAGATGCATTTTATGGCATCTAAACCCTTTTGGTGTGGTATTCGGGTGTATAGGTTTACAATATCTATTGAAACCAATGCAAAGGTAGGTTGCCAGATTAATTCTTTAAGCGTCAGTAAAAAGTCCCCTGAATCTTTTATAAAGGAGGGAATCTCCATAAGCAGTGGCTTTAAAAGCCAATCTAGGAACTGAGAGAGTGGTTCAGTGATGGAATTTTTGCCGGATACTATTGGGCGGCCTGGGGGCTTTTTCGCGTTTTTGTGAATTTTTGGGATGCTATACCAGTTAGCATAGTGAGGAAATTCCGGGATCAATTTTTCTGCCTTTGCTTTTGTTAGTGTGCCCTTTTCTACATATCTGCGCAAGAACGTTCTCAGCTTTATTTTGATGTCATTAGTAGGATTATGTTCCAACATTGTGTATGTGTTGGAATCATTAAGCTGGGATAAGGCTTCTTCTATATAATATTTTTTATCTAGAATCACGACGTTGCCACCTTTGTCCGCTCTGCGGATGACGACGTCGTCCCATTTTTGTATGTTTTTTAAAGCTATAAGTTCCTGCGGAGATATATTTTGGTGGGCTTGCACATATATTAAGGCTTCTATGTCTTTTATGACCATATCATAAAATAGGTCTATATTATTCCCTGGGGATATTGGAGGCATCCAATTAGATTTTACTCCCCCTGTAAAAGGACCCGAAATGTATTGGGACTTAACATTCGTGCCTTTATCTGCTTCCTCCTGATTGGATTTATCTAGACTGGCTAACAAGTTAGTAACATCTATATCTCTTTGGTCCCATTCCGGGTTTACCATAAATCCAAGGGGTCCCACTTCTGTTGGGACATCAGTAGCGGTAGATGTAACATTACGCTCTTTGCCTTTAGAAAAAAATTTATGGAGGTGCAATTTTCTGACGCCTCTAAATAAATCAATTTTAAATTCACTTAAATCAAAATTCTCAGGTAAACAAAAATTGATCCCCCGTGATAGTAGTCTAATCTCATTTTCCATCAGAGTCCTGCTAGACAAGTTCAATATTTGTGATGAGTTATCTTCTTGAGTTTCATTCATTGAAGCAGTTAACGCCTCCAGGATACCTGCTTGCGTTTTCTTTGCATGCTTCCTTCTCCCTCCCCGCCTTGTCTTCTTCCCCCTAAAGGGATCTGTGAATCAGTAGGTACAGTTGTTCCTGTGTTATTATGGGGAGTTTTTGAGTGATCTTCACTGGTATCTTCTGTGGCACTAGAATCAGAGTCCGTGATCCACCCATCGTGATAATTTTTTTGATATTTGGAAGGTTTGCGTGAACGGTTTTTCATGAAGGTTTTTCTCGTGTTGGTATTTTTATTCCATGTGAAAATTTGACCCAGATCAAAGTCTCGTTTGTCTCTAAGGAATTTTTCTTTCTTTTTTTCCTTAGTATCCATTTGCACTATAATTAATTTTTTTTCAAGTTTTTTCTCAAAGTTTTTATATGCTTCACCATTAATCCGTGAGGATAATTCACATTTAGATTTTTCCAGTTGCTCGCATAATTGTGCATAATCTTTTTCATTTTGGGAAATAACTAATTTAAGCAGCTCTTGGGAACATTGCAGATGTATTTGTTCCCAGGCTTTTTGAAAAGCCGCGTCTTCCTTGAATTGTGAGATATCTTTAAAGACTCTCAAACCTCGTGGTACTCGATTACATTCCATGTAAGATTTTAATGACATTATGGTCCAGAATAATCGAATTTCTTTTTCTGCTAGCGTTTGCACTTTCATTTCCAGGGATTTAGTGCTTATAAGTTCTAGTTCGTCTTTATGGTTACAATCCGAAAAAAATTCTCCTGCTCCCTCTCTGCCTGCCATTAAACCGCTCAGCATTTCCCCATTAGATGCAGATTCCTCCATTATTTCAACTTGCATCATGCGGTGCAATATAAGCTTGGTCTAGTAGTTCGTGCTCAAACCTGAGAAAAATACATAAATGTCGATGACCAGTGTAAAGAAAAAAGATGGTTGGCACTGAACGTACTATAATAGTCCATATGCAGCTGCTACGTCTGCGGAGTGGTAATGCTTAGGGGATAATGCTTCCGTTGGAAGTTCCGGTGGTGCTCAGCCTTAGAAGATGATACATATAAAATGCAACGCCATGGAAAAAAAGGAAAAGGCAGCACTCACCTATGGAGACTTCTGTTGATTGAGTAGCTTTTAATCCATAAAGTTCAAAATTTTACAGACAGATGCGGTATAGGCTGAGGCATGGGTGTGAAGAGGGAGTGGTGGAGACAAAACAGACGACGGCCGTTTCGCTCTTACGAGCTTCTACGGGTCCATGTGTGCTGTGCCGGTAACGTCATTTCCTTTATCAGGTAAGGGACGTACCACATGTGAAGTAAATACATACATAATTAAAATCAACAACACATTATTTACAATTTAATTCGGATTTAAATAAAGATGGCCATATCTAATTTGTCGTTTAACCCCCAAGGTCCTTGGGCATTGGTATTAAGGATCCACCTTGCTTCGCGCTGGAGAAGTAATTTATTGTGGTCTCCTCCATGCTGTGGGAAGTTAACTACTTCCAGCCCCGCAAACATTAATTGGTTAGGATCCCCTCCATGCATTTCTTGGATATGTTTAATTAAACGGACACGTCCCTTCCCTGTGAGCACTGAGTTATAGTGCTCACGGAAGCGGACCATTAGTGGCCTGATAGTTTTCCCTATATAGAACTTATAGCAAGGGCAGAAAATCACATAAACGACAAATTTCGTTTTGCATGTGATAAAATCTTTGACCAAATGACTTATAGTACCTATTTTTAGAGGATTTTTTGTGTTATGCAGATGGCACATGCTACAATTTCCGCATTTGAAATTTCCCTGTGGACGTGATTTTTGTATCCAATTGGTATTTTTGACCGTGATTTTGTTATGCACTATTATGTCGCCTATATTTTTTGTGCGTATATAGGCGAATCGTGGGCGGCAATCAGGCAAGCCTCTGAAATCAGAATCGTTTTGTATGATATGCCAGTTTTTGCGTATTGTTGAATATATTTCGTTGTCTAGCGGGCTGTGTTTGAAAATAATTCCTTAGAGACAAACGAGACTTTGATCTGGGTCAAATTTTCACATGGAATAAAAATACCAACACGAGAAAAACCTTCATGAAAAACCGTTCACGCAAACCTTCCAAATATCAAAAAAATTATCGCGATGGGTGGATCACGGACTCTGATTCTAGTGCCACAGAAGATACCAGTGAAGATCACTCAAAAACTCCCCATAATAACACAGGAACAACTGTACCTACTGATTCACAGATCCCTTTAGGGGGAAGAAGACAAGGCGGGGAGGGAGAAGGAAGCATGCAAAGAAAACGCAAGCAGGTATCCTGGAGGCGTTAACTGCTTCAATGAATGAAACTCAAGAAGATAACTCATCACAAATATTGAACTTGTCTAGCAGGACTCTGATGGAAAATGAGATTAGACTACTATCACGGGGGATCAATTTTTGTTTACCTGAGAATTTTGATTTAAGTGAATTTAAAATTGATTTATTTAGAGGCGTCAGAAAATTGCACCTCCATAAATTTTTTTCTAAAGGCAAAGAGCGTAATGTTACATCTGCCGCTACTGATGTCCCAACAGAAGTGGGACCCCTTGGATTTATGGTAAACCCGGAATGGGACCAAAGAGATATAGATGTTACTAACTTGTTAGCCAGTCTAGATAAATCCAATCAGGAGGTAGCAGATAAAGGCACGAATGTTAAGTCCCAATACATTTCGGGTCCTTTTACAGGGGGAGTAAAATCTAATTGGATGCCTCCAATATCCCCAGGGAATAATATAGACCTATTTTATGATATGGTCATAAAAGACATAGAAGCCTTAATATATGTGCAAGCCCACCAAAATATATCTCCGCAGGAACTTATAGCTTTAAAAAACATACAAAAATGGGACGACGTCGTCATCCGCAGAGCGGACAAAGGTGGCAACGTCGTGATTCTAGATAAAAAATATTATATAGAAGAAGCCTTATCCCAGCTTAATGATTCCAACACATACACAATGTTGGAACATAATCCTACTAATGACATCAAAATAAAGCTGAGAACGTTCTTGCGCAGATATGTAGAAAAGGGCACACTAACAAAAGCAAAGGCAGAAAAATTGATCCCGGAATTTCCTCACTATGCTAACTGGTATAGCATCCCAAAAATTCACAAAAACGCGAAAAAGCCCCCAGGCCGCCCAATAGTATCCGGCAAAAATTCCATCACTGAACCACTCTCTCAGTTCCTAGATTGGCTTTTAAAGCCACTGCTTATGGAGATTCCCTCCTTTATAAAAGATTCAGGGGACTTTTTACTGACGCTTAAAGAATTAATCTGGCAACCTACCTTTGCATTGGTTTCAATAGATATTGTAAACCTATACACCCGAATACCACACCAAAAGGGTTTAGATGCCATAAAATGCATCTTGATGAATACAGAAAAGGACGAAAATTTTATCTCATTCATTGTGGAGGGGCTCGATTTCGTGCTAACCCACAACACTTTCAAATTCTTAAATAAATGGTACGCTCAGCGGGTTGGTACCGCTATGGGTACGCCGGTGGCGTGCGTCTTCGCGAATCTGTTCCTTGCAGTGTTCGAGGAGAGGCACATCACCGGTCCCCAGAATCCATATTTGTCCCATATACGTATGTTCCTGCGATTCGCAGACGATGTATTTATGGTGTGGGATGGCACTGAATCGAGCTTCCACGAATTTGTGATGTTCCTAAACAATACTAATGATGATAATATGCTATTTACAGCCGTTTATGGAGGCAATTCGCTAGAATTCTTAGATGTAAAAATTGAAGTACAGGATGGCACAATTACTACCAAAGCCCATAGAAAAGAAACAGCTACAAATAATGTGCTACATTACCAAAGTGCACATCCCCATCACACAAAAAGTAGCATCCCGTACAGTCAAATGGTACGCTTACGAAAACTGAATAGCAATGATGAAAGCTACGTTAATCAAGTACAGGCATTAAAATCCCGATTCATTGATAGAGGTTATTCTAAACATATTCTACAAAAAGCTGAACTACGGGCAGCAAATTTGTCCCAAATAGATCTTTTAAAAAAAGGTAAAAAAGGAAAAAATAAAAGGGGAAATAATAATGGAAAGAAAGATGGAATATTCACTTTTATTTTCAAACACAGCCCGCTAGACAACGAAATATATTCAACAATACGCAAAAACTGGCATATCATACAAAACGATTCTGATTTCAGAGGCTTGCCTGATTGCCGCCCGCGATTCGCCTATAAACGCACAAAAAATATAGGCGACATAATAGTGCATAACAAAATCACGGTCAAAAATACCAATTGGATACAAAAATCACGTCCACAGGGAAATTTCAAATGCGGAAATTGTAGCATGTGCCATCTGCATAACACAAAAAATCCTCTAAAAATAGGTACTATAAGTCATTTGGTCAAAGATTTTATCACATGCAAAACGAAATTTGTCGTTTATGTGATTTTCTGCCCTTGCTATAAGTTCTATATAGGGAAAACTATCAGGCCACTAATGGTCCGCTTCCGTGAGCACTATAACTCAGTGCTCACAGGGAAGGGACGTGTCCGTTTAATTAAACATATCCAAGAAATGCATGGAGGGGATCCTAACCAATTAATGTTTGCGGGGCTGGAAGTAGTTAACTTCCCACAGCATGGAGGAGACCACAATAAATTACTTCTCCAGCGCGAAGCAAGGTGGATCCTTAATACCAATGCCCAAGGACCTTGGGGGTTAAACGACAAATTAGATATGGCCATCTTTATTTAAATCCGAATTAAATTGTAAATAATGTGTTGTTGATTTTAATTATGTATGTATTTACTTCACATGTGGTACGTCCCTTACCTGATAAAGGAAATGACGTTACCGGCACAGCACACATGGACCCGTAGAAGCTCGTAAGAGCGAAACGGCCGTCGTCTGTTTTGTCTCCACCACTCCCTCTTCACACCCATGCCTCAGCCTATACCGCATCTGTCTGTAAAATTTTGAACTTTATGGATTAAAAGCTACTCAATCAACAGAAGTCTCCATAGGTGAGTGCTGCCTTTTCCTTTTTTTCCATGGCGTTGCATTTTATATGTATCATCTTCTAAGGCTGAGCACCACCGGAACTTCCAACGGAAGCATTATCCCCTAAGCATTACCACTCCGCAGACGTAGCAGCTGCATATGGACTATTATAGTACGTTCAGTGCCAACCATCTTTTTTCTTTACACTGGTCATCGACATTTATGTATTTTTCTCAGGTTTGAGCACGAACTACTAGACCAAGCTTATATTGCACCGCATGATGCAAGTTGAAATAATGGAGGAATCTGCATCTAATGGGGAAATGCTGAGCGGTTTAATGGCAGGCAGAGAGGGAGCAGGAGAATTTTTTTCGGATTGTAACCATAAAGACGAACTAGAACTTATAAGCACTAAATCCCTGGAAATGAAAGTGCAAACGCTAGCAGAAAAAGAAATTCGATTATTCTGGACCATAAAGTCATTAAAATCTTACATGGAATGTAATCGAGTACCACGAGGTTTGAGAGTCTTTAAAGATATCTCACAATTCAAGGAAGACGCGGCTTTTCAAAAAGCCTGGGAACAAATACATCTGCAATGTTCCCAAGAGCTGCTTAAATTAGTTATTTCCCAAAATGAAAAAGATTATGCACAATTATGCGAGCAACTGGAAAAATCTAAATGTGAATTATCCTCACGGATTAATGGTGAAGCATATAAAAACTTTGAGAAAAAACTTGAAAAAAAATTAATTATAGTGCAAATGGATACTAAGGAAAAAAAGAAAGAAAAATTCCTTAGAGACAAACGAGACTTTGATCTGGGTCAAATTTTCACATGGAATAAAAATACCAACACGAGAAAAACCTTCATGAAAAACCGTTCACGCAAACCTTCCAAATATCAAAAAAATTATCGCGATGGGTGGATCACGGACTCTGATTCTAGTGCCACAGAAGATACCAGTGAAGATCACTCAAAAACTCCCCATAATAACACAGGAACAACTGTACCTACTGATTCACAGATCCCTTTAGGGGGAAGAAGACAAGGCGGGGAGGGAGAAGGAAGCATGCAAAGAAAACGCAAGCAGGTATCCTGGAGGCGTTAACTGCTTCAATGAATGAAACTCAAGAAGATAACTCATCACAAATATTGAACTTGTCTAGCAGGACTCTGATGGAAAATGAGATTAGACTACTATCACGGGGGATCAATTTTTGTTTACCTGAGAATTTTGATTTAAGTGAATTTAAAATTGATTTATTTAGAGGCGTCAGAAAATTGCACCTCCATAAATTTTTTTCTAAAGGCAAAGAGCGTAATGTTACATCTGCCGCTACTGATGTCCCAACAGAAGTGGGACCCCTTGGATTTATGGTAAACCCGGAATGGGACCAAAGAGATATAGATGTTACTAACTTGTTAGCCAGTCTAGATAAATCCAATCAGGAGGAAGCAGATAAAGGCACGAATGTTAAGTCCCAATACATTTCGGGTCCTTTTACAGGGGGAGTAAAATCTAATTGGATGCCTCCAATATCCCCAGGGAATGATATAGACCTATTTTATGATATGGTCATAAAAGACATAGAAGCCTTAATATATGTGCAAGCCCACCAAAATATATCTCCGCAGGAACTTATAGCTTTAAAAAACATACAAAAATGGGACGACGTCGTCATCCGCAGAGCGGACAAAGGTGGCAACGTCGTGATTCTAGATAAAAAATATTATATAGAAGAAGCCTTATCCCAGCTTAATGATTCCAACACATACACAATGTTGGAACATAATCCTACTAATGACATCAAAATAAAGCTGAGAACGTTCTTGCGCAGATATGTAGAAAAGGGCACACTAACAAAAGCAAAGGCAGAAAAATTGATCCCGGAATTTCCTCACTATGCTAACTGGTATAGCATCCCAAAAATTCACAAAAACGCGAAAAAGCCCCCAGGCCGCCCAATAGTATCCGGCAAAAATTCCATCACTGAACCACTCTCTCAGTTCCTAGATTGGCTTTTAAAGCCACTGCTTATGGAGATTCCCTCCTTTATAAAAGATTCAGGGGACTTTTTACTGACGCTTAAAGAATTAATCTGGCAACCTACCTTTGCATTGGTTTCAATAGATATTGTAAACCTATACACCCGAATACCACACCAAAAGGGTTTAGATGCCATAAAATGCATCTTGATGAATACAGAAAAGGACGAAAATTTTATCTCATTCATTGTGGAGGGGCTCGATTTCGTGCTAACCCACAACACTTTCAAATTCTTAAATAAATGGTACGCTCAGCGGGTTGGTACCGCTATGGGTACGCCGGTGGCGTGCGTCTTCGCGAATCTGTTCCTTGCAGTGTTCGAGGAGAGGCACATCACCGGTCCCCAGAATCCATATTTGTCCCATATACGTATGTTCCTGCGATTCGCAGACGATGTATTTATGGTGTGGGATGGCACTGAATCGAGCTTCCACGAATTTGTGATGTTCCTAAACAATACTAATGATGATAATATGCTATTTACAGCCGTTTATGGAGGCAATTCGCTAGAATTCTTAGATGTAAAAATTGAAGTACAGGATGGCACAATTACTACCAAAGCCCATAGAAAAGAAACAGCTACAAATAATGTGCTACATTACCAAAGTGCACATCCCCATCACACAAAAAGTAGCATCCCGTACAGTCAAATGGTACGCTTACGAAAACTGAATAGCAATGATGAAAGCTACGTTAATCAAGTACAGGCATTAAAATCCCGATTCATTGATAGAGGTTATTCTAAACATATTCTACAAAAAGCTGAACTACAGGCAGCAAATTTGTCCCAAATAGATCTTTTAAAAAAAGGTAAAAAAGGAAAAAATAAAAGGGGAAATAATAATGGAAAGAAAGATGGAATATTCACTTTTATTTTCAAACACAGCCCGCTAGACAACGAAATATATTCAACAATACGCAAAAACTGGCATATCATACAAAACGATTCTGATTTCAGAGGCTTGCCTGATTGCCGCCCGCGATTCGCCTATAAACGCACAAAAAATATAGGCGACATAATAGTGCATAACAAAATCACGGTCAAAAATACCAATTGGATACAAAAATCACGTCCACAGGGAAATTTCAAATGCGGAAATTGTAGCATGTGCCATCTGCATAACACAAAAAATCCTCTAAAAATAGGTACTATAAGTCATTTGGTCAAAGATTTTATCACATGCAAAACGAAATTTGTCGTTTATGTGATTTTCTGCCCTTGCTATAAGTTCTATATAGGGAAAACTATCAGGCCACTAATGGTCCGCTTCCGTGAGCACTATAACTCAGTGCTCACAGGGAAGGGACGTGTCCGTTTAATTAAACATATCCAAGAAATGCATGGAGGGGATCCTAACCAATTAATGTTTGCGGGGCTGGAAGTAGTTAACTTCCCACAGCATGGAGGAGACCACAATAAATTACTTCTCCAGCGCGAAGCAAGGTGGATCCTTAATACCAATGCCCAAGGACCTTGGGGGTTAAACGACAAATTAGATATGGCCATCTTTATTTAAATCCGAATTAAATTGTAAATAATGTGTTGTTGATTTTAATTATGTATGTATTTACTTCACATGTGGTACGTCCCTTACCTGATAAAGGAAATGACGTTACCGGCATAGCACACATGGACCCGTAGAAGCTCGTAAGAGCGAAACGGCCGTCGTCTGTTTTGTCTCCACCACTCCCTCTTCACACCCATGCCTCAGCCTATACCGCATCTGTCTGTAAAATTTTGAACTTTATGGATTAAAAGCTACTCAATCAACAGAAGTCTCCATAGGTGAGTGCTGCCTTTTCCTTTTTTTCCATGGCGTTGCATTTTATATGTATCATCTTCTAAGGCTGAGCACCACCGGAACTTCCAACGGAAGCATTATCCCCTAAGCATTACCACTCCGCAGACGTAGCAGCTGCATATGGACTATTATAGTACGTTCAGTGCCAACCATCTTTTTTCTTTACACTTTCTTGTAAATAGTTTGCACCTTCTTAAAGGCGCTTTCTACTGGTTTCATTTAAAGACACTTTGCGAAGATACCGTTCTGGAACCTTTGCTGAGCAAAGACTGGTAGGCTGAGAAGACGAGCTACCTCAGAAAGACTTGATTCTCTTTTAAAGGGGATGTCCAACAGCGTACTTATGAGAAGATACTGTTTTAGAACAGTAATGCAATGATAATGTTTGAACGAGAAAAGTTGTATGTGTTTTAACTAGTTAAATGTGAAGAAATACTGATGATGATGCTCTGGAAAGAAATGTAACTGTTTTGCATGAAGAAAAGTTATGTGTGTTTAATTTGTTTAAAGTGTGAAACCTAGATAATGTTCTTTAAAAGGAAAGATGCAGAAAGCCCGTAGGGGTAGATTTAGAGTTCTGCTTAGTTGAAAGTAAAGAAAGTAGTAATGAAGGTGAGGATAGAAGGTAAACCCTGAGTCCCCATAGAAAGTTCGTTCGTTACTAAGGACAGAGAGTGAACCCGTAGGGGTTAGAAAGTGAGTCCTAATAGGAGCCAAATAGAGCTGGCTCAATGTTCTCTAATTGAAAGGAATGTTATGTCTATACCATGTATAGTAGCGAAAGGCAGTAGGCCCTGGCTGAACGGGGCGGTCCTGTAATAGAAAGGAGAGGCAGTAGGTCTGGTGCCGTTAGGACAGGCGGTCCTGCAGGTTCAAAGTAGGAGAATGCAAAGTTAAAATACCTTATAATGTGATTATAGGAAGGTCTTTAGCGGATTAAGAGTGTATATCCTTAAAGGCAAAGTTAAATTATTGGTCAATAATGTTTGCACCTAGTAGAATACCCGGTTGGGTAATGAGAGTTAATTGTAGCCTGTTGCTATGATATTTAATTATGTTTGTAACGTTAAAGTGTCCTCACCTCCCATAAAGGGAAGCTTGTTCAAGTATGCTTATTGTTTTGCACTCAACAAAATTGTATGTCTTTTTGCTAACCTGTATTGTTGTTTTCTTCCCAGTCCCGGAGTACTGTGTTTAACCAGGGGGGAGTGCAGCGCCCCAGAGTTCTGGTCGTTGCAGTACTGTGGATCCGCCACTATGGGGAGCCATGGTGCGTTCGATGGCACTGAAGGAGTTCATCTGACCAGGTATCACAGACACCAATATGTTTCACAGCAGGGCCTCCGGGGGGAGCTAAGGGTGCTATTCATTAGGCCACTCCCCACCATAGTGGGTAAACTGGGGGTCAGGCAGGAAGTTAGAGGAGAAAGCTGACTGGATTGAACGAAGCAACACCTTGTGGCAGAGGGTGTTGTGGAGGAAGAGACAGTAGGGTCTCTGTCAGGGGTGGGATCCTGACAGAGGCTTGGCATTGGAAAGAACGTAACGGGACCGTGCCTGCTCAGCATAGCGGCGGTGCCCAAGAAAGGACTAGAAGCGAGATAGATTGTGCTGAGTGAGAAATGAGATCAAGCAAAAAGGAGAATACCAGTAGGGGTCATGCTGTAGGACCGGAGCAACATCCTACTGAGGCGCATTACCGGTGGCCGGAACGCCGAGGGAGTGGAATAGCATACAGCTTCAAGCCATACTCCAAACAGCGGCAGGGCAGTCAGTTTAAGGCGGGCTGTCTACCACATATCACCTATGAAGTCTTGGGGGGCAATTGCGGGAGAGGGGCGTCTCTAGGGTCCCGGAAGAACTCCAGGCCTACCTGACAAACGGGTGCCGTTCCAACCTGAATAACAGGGAGGGATGGAATACGAGAAGAACATCAGTGAATCGAGTTGTGAGGGAACTTAAGAAACAGACACAACAGTTGTGGGGTACTTTCCGTGAGCACAGCAGGGAAGGACTACAACACATAGCACTAAGAAGGAGGGCACTGATTTCCACCTGTGAGGAGAACTCTGGAAGTGCCATCGGACCGACCGGACTTGCGCAGCCTGGTGAACCGTATTCTGGACTGCGGACTGAGAGATCTCCAGTAAAGAGGTAAAGAGACTGCAACCTGGTGTCCTCGTTATTTACCGCGACCTGCACCCCACAACTGCACCGCTACACCACCGTTACTGCACCATCATCATCACTTATTCTACCGGACATCCCCCACTGACAGACAGGGCCACGGACCGGGTCTAGCCACCGTGACAACCCCAGGACTGAGACCCAGAGGCCCGGCTCCGGGTACCCCTAGGCCCTGCGGTGGTGTGGGGGCACTCCAAAAGGGATCCAACATCATATCCCCACGGGAGATCACCGACCCATAAAAGAGAGATATCGCCCTGTACCCCCAGCTCATTACCAGTGTGCCAAGGACATGTTGCGGGAAATGAAGGAGGCTGGGGTGGTGAGAGACAGCTGTAGCCCCTGAGCAGCTCCGTTAGTCTTTGTTAAAAAGAAAGATGGTACAATGAGGATGTGTGTTGATTACAGGCAGTTGAATCACATTACACATAAGGACGCATACCCACTGCCCAGGATAGAGGAGTCTCTGGCTGCCTTAAAATCTGCTAACTACTTCTTTACCTTAGATCTCACCAGTGGGTACTGGCAGGTTCCTGTAGCGGAGGCGGACAAAGAGAAGACGGCCTTCACGACGCCAATGGGTCTCTGCGAATTCAATTACATGCCCTTCGGATTGTGCAATGCTCCAGGGACGTTCCAGAGGATGATGGAGTGCTGCCTGGGGCACATGAACTTCAAAACCGTGCTGCTGTATTTGGATGATGTCATTGTCTTCTCTAAGACCTACGAAGACCATCTGAAGCACCTGGCCGAGGTGTTTGAAGCCCTGTCCAACTTTGGCTTAAAGGTGAAACCGTCCAAGTGTCATCTGCTGAAACCTAAAGTGCAGTACCTGGGCCATGTGGTGAGCGCTGAAGGAGTGGCTCCAGACCCCGACAAGGTCACGGTGATCAAGGACTGGCCAAAGCCCAGTGACCTCCACGAAGTCCGGCAGTTCCTCGGGCTGGTAGGCTATTACCGGAGGTTCATTAAGGACTTCACCAAGAAGGCCGCACCCTTGCAAAACCTGTTGGTAGGCCAACCAAAGAAGACCAAGGGGAAGAACACCTCCTTTGATTGGAATGAGGAGCTGGAGGGATCCTTCACTTGTTTGAAGTCGGCACTGACGGGAGAAGAGGTACTGGCTTACCCCGAATACGACCAACCGTTTGTGCTGTACACAGATGCCAGCAATGTGGGATTAGGAGCCATGCTGTCCCAGGTCCAGAAAGGCAAAGAAAGGGTGATCGCTTATGCCAGCAGGAAACTCCGTCCCACGGAAAGGAACCCTGACAACTACAGTTCCTTTAAGCTGGAATTCCTTGCCATCGTCTGGGCAGTGACAGAGAGGTTCAAACACTACCTGGCCTCCGCGAAATTCACCGTCTTCACGGATAACAATCCGCTAACGCATCTGGATACTGCCAAACTCGGGGCCTTGGAACAGCGGTGGATGGCCCGGCTGTCCAACTACGATTTCACCATCAAGTACCGGGCAGGACACAAGAATGCCAATGCCGATGCCTTGTCCTGAATGCCCAATTTGCCAGAAACGGGAGAAGACCCGGAGGCACTTGGAGAGGTGGAGCTGCCTGCGTTCCATCGCCCCAAAGCCACTCAGAACTCTCATCAATCATGTGAAGAACAGGCACAGGAACCAACCGGATGCCACGCTGAATCCACTGCCCCATCACGGGTGGGCGGAGACCCAGGATGGTGACCCCGCGGTCCGTCGGGTGAAAAAGCTCTTGACGCAGGCAGGGTTGCATCCCGGCCCAGATGATCCACAGGAAACCCAACAGCTGTGGAAGGGGAGAAGCAAACTGTTTATCCATGAGGGCAAGCTATGCAGGAGGAGCATCGACCCACGTACTCATGAATTGGTGTGGCAGATAGTGGTGCCAAGGCGAGATGCGCCCATGGTTCTGGGAGCCTACCACGATGGAGCCGGACACTTCGGATGGAGGAAGCTAGAGAGGCTACTCCGAGGGAGGTTCTATTGGATTGGCATGAAGAGAGCCATTGAGAAGTGGTGTCGGGAGTGCGGTCCATTTAGCCTACGCAGGAAGGACCGTGGCGGCCAACGGGCTCCCCTGCAGCCTATCATCACCAAACGGCTGCTCGAACTGGTCGCGCTGGATCATGTGAAGTTGACACCTAGCCGGTCAGGCTATATCTACGCTCTTACCATCGTAGATCACTACTCCAGATTTTTGGTGGTTGTACCTGTCAAGGATCTAACGGCCAGGACTGCCGCCAAGGCCTTCCAGCAGTACTTTTGTAGGCCCCATGGCTACCCGGAGAAGGTACTGACCAATCAGGGACCAGCATTCGAAGCAGAAGTGTTCCAAGAGTTCTGCCAACTGTACGGGTGTAAGAAGATCCGAACCACGCCGTACCATCCTCAAACCAATGGGATGTGCGAAAAGATGAACCAGGTGGTGATCGACTTATTGAAGACCTTGCCCGTAGAGGAACGGAACCTGTGGCCGACAAAGTTGCCTGATTTGGTGGATATCTACAATCACATCCCAGTAAATTCCACCAACTGTACTCCAGCGTACCTAATGAGGGGAAGGCCTAGCCAGTTACCCGTTGATCTGGACATGGGGGTCCTAGTCCCCGAAGATACCTCACCGGATGCAGATTGGGATGCAGAAAGGCAGCGAAGGTACCGCAAAGTACAGGAGTGCGTGGAAAGAAGTCTTGCCCAGGCTAGGCAAAAACAAGAAAGGGACTACAACCAGCACGCTCCTGCGATTCCCCTGTCACCTGGTGAGCAAGTACTTAAACGAAAGAGGAGTCTACACAAGCTCGATGACCAATGGGAAGCGGAACCGTATATCATCCTGCCATCCGATTTCGACAACACGAAGGTCTGTCTCATCAGCAAGGACAGAGGGGAGACCTCGACAGCGGTATCCAGGGATCACCTTAAGGTCTGCCCCGATAAGTTGAGAGAGAGGGACACGGCCCCAGGAATCTCCCTGCCGGTGGAAAAGGAGAAGATGATCCATACCGTCCTTGGTGACTTTCCCCAGTCCTGGACTCAGATAAATCAGGCCATCGTGGTACCTGTTCTAATGTTTCAACAGCCGGACCCACCAGAAACAATGGTGGTACCAGATCATCCGGCCCCGCAACCTCAACAAACCTTACCTGAAGATGCCATGCCAACCGTTGAACCGGCAAATCCTCCCTCTGCTAGCGGTGAATCTGCTGTACCCACTGTTGATAGCAGCAGCTCTGAGAACTCCAGCCTGCCAGTGCTACCCAGACTCACTAGAAGTGTAGCTAGAAGAGAGTGCACTACACCAGCGGTAGCAAGCATAGTGGGCCCTGTTAGACCAATAGCAACCCCTGCGCTGCGAAGGTCCACACGCAGCACTCAAAATCAAACTCCCCTCCGCTACAAAACTTGGAGGTATTAATAAGGGCTGCTATTTAGTTGAAAATGTTTGTGTGCATATCTTTTGTTACAGGTTTTAAAATGGACAATAGAGTAATGGACGGTGAATTGCTCAAAAACTTTCAAAAAGGGGGACCCCTTTGTTTACTCGGGGCCCCCGCTGTTTCAACCACTGAACTGAGAGTCATAAACTGTGCATGACCTAACTTTCGCAACGTTCAAGAGTCCTCACCTCCCATAAAGGGAAGCACTGTTATGTTTAATTGTTTATGATATTTTACAATTTTGTGTGTTTTCTGTTAACATGTAATGTTGTTCTTGTTTTCCCAGTCCGGGAGTACTGGATTTAACCGGGGGGGAGTGCAGCGCCCCAGAGTCCTGGTCATTGCAGTAATGTCGCTCTGCCACTAAGGGGAGTGATGTTATGTCCGATTGCACTAAAGGGGTTTCTCTGACCAGGTAACACTCGCACTACACTTCACACTCCGGCCACCAGGGGGGGTGGTTCTATCTAATAGGCCACTCCTCACACTCTGGTAAAACTGGGGGTTGGACAGGAAGACAGTGTGAAGTAACTGGGAAGAGCTAGTGAGAGGACCTGTCAGGGATGGGATCCTGGCAGACTCCTAAGAGCAGAACTAACCAGTGAACAACGGGAATACAGTAAAGAGGAATTAGGACCAGAAGGAGTCGTGCTGTTAGACCGAGGCAACATCCTTCTGAGGCGCAAACAGTCGGTGGCCGGAACGCCGAGCAAGTAAGAGACTCTAAGTACTACTGCAAACCACGGCCGGACAGCCAATTCTAGGTTGGCTGTCCCACACAAATCACCTAAGCAGACACCGGAGGCAGCTGTGGGAGAGGGGCGACTCTAGGGTCCCGGAAGAACTCCAGGCCTACCCCGTCATACAGGTGCGTCCTACCATATCATCTGGGGGACGGAGAGAACGAACATCAGAGACAAACAGAATCAGTTGTGAGGACTATCCCGGGAGCTCAGCAGGGAAGGACTACAATACACAGCGCTAGAAGGTAGACACTGATTCCCACCTGTAAAGAGAACTCCTGATGTGCCTTTGGACTGGCCGGTCTCAGACAGCCCTGTTGACAGCGCTCTGGACTGAGGATTCTGAAACCTTCAGTAAAGAGGTGAAGAAACTGCAACCTGGTGTCCTTGTTATTTACTACGACCTACGCGGCACCGCAACATCACCACCATTTACCATCCACATCTATTACTGTACGCCCCTCAGCAGGGTCACGGACCGGGCCTAGCCATCGTGACAACCCCAGAGCAGAGACTTAGAGGCCCGGTACCGGGTACCCCTCGGCCCTGCGGCAGTGGGGGCGCTACATGTGTATCCACATTGTACCGCCATATAGTCCTTACTCAGCAGCAGGTTCCATCTCTGCACGGTGGACCCTGGGCTGCGAACGCACCTTATACCATCTCTCTAATTATTTGGTGCATTCCGCTAGCCCTAATATTACACTAGCGCCAGGGTCTGGCTAGTAATGATGGACAAACAGCAATCCTTGCGGTACATCCAGCAGCTGGAGGGCAGGTTGGCGGCTCTCGAGCGCACAACCTCAGATGTGGATGTTACCGCAATAGCTGTTCAGGCAGCTAGCGTGGCTGCAGCAACTTTGTCCACTGCCACCCCTGTTCCGACCGTATCTCGCCTCCTGCTGCCAGATGAATTTTCTGGTGATAGCAAATCTTGTAGGGGTTTCGTGAGCCAGTGCTCTATGCCTCGAGCTCCTGACTGCACGTTTACCCACAGAGCGGGCAAAGGTGGGATTCATTTTGTCTCTCCTGTTGGACAGGGTGTTGGAATGGGCTACGCCGCTGTGGGAGCATGGGCGATCATGTGGTGCAGAGTGCTCCGCTGTTCCTGAGCACTCTGAAACAGGTCTTTTTAGGACCTCGAGTTACCCATGATACGGTGCTCCAATTGTTGGCATTGACTCAGTGCTCGTCCTTGGTCAGCCATTTTGCCGTCCACTTCCGCACCTTAGCATCTGAGCTGGAGTGTCGGATAAAGCCCTTATCCCTGTATTTTGGAGAGGGCTGGCTGACCATGTGAAGGACACTTTGGCCACTAGGGAGATTCCCGCCACACTGGAGGAGCTAATAGCTATATCCACTCGTATTGACCTCCGTTTTAGTGAGTAGAGGTTAGAGCTGGCTCCCATCTTCGCCAAACCTTGGGAATCTCCGGTCCAGGCACCTGAGTCACATGAGGCCATGGAAGTGTCACGAGCGTGATCTAAGTCCCGGATCGCTTGTGCACTCAAGGTCTGTCATGTCTGCCGGCAGTCAGGACATCTTGCCACCAGATGTTCCCAGCAGTTGGGAAAACGTCAGCGCCTAGTGGTAGTAGGTGAAGGTACTCTAGACACGGCGACGGTTGCCTCCAAATTGTCCTTTAACCCCTTCATGACCCAGCCTATTTTGGCCTTAATGACCTTGCCGTTTTTTGCAATTCTGACCAGTGTCCCTTTATGAGGTAATAACTCAGGAACGCTTCAATGGATCCTAGCGATTCTGAGATTATTTTTTCGTGACATATTGGGCTTCATGTTAGTGGTAAATTTAGGTCGATAATTTCTGAATTTATTTGTGAAAAAAACGGAACTTTGGCGAAAATTTAGAAAATTTCGCAATTTTCACATTTTGAATTTTTATTCTGTTAAACCAGAGAGTTATGTGACACAAAATAGTTAATAAATAACGTTTCCCACATGTCTACTTTACATCAGCACAATTTTGGAAACAATTTTTTTTTTGCTAGGAAGTTATAAGGGTTAAAATTTGACCAGTGATTTCTCATTTTTACAACAAAATTTACAAAACCATTTTTTTTAGGGACCACCTCACATTTGAAGTCATTTTGAGGGTTCTATATGGCTGAAAATACCCAAAAGTGACACCATTCTAAAAACTGCACCCCTCAAGGTGCTCAAAACCACATTCAAGAAGTTTATTAACCCTTCAGGTGTTTCACAGCAGCAGAAGCAACATGGAAGTAAAAAATGAACATTTAACTTTTTAGTCACAAAAATGATATTTTAGCAACAATTTTTTTATTTTCCCAAGGGTAAAAGGAGAAACTGGACCACGGACGTTGTTGTCCAATTTGTTCAGAGTACGCTGATACCTCATATGTGGGGGTAAACCACTGTTTGGGCGCACGGCAGGGCTCGGAAGGGAAGGAGCGCCATTTGACTTTTTGAATGAAAAATTGGCTCCAATCTTTAGCGGACACCATGTCGCGTTTGGAGAGCCCCCGTGTGCCTAAACATTGGAGCTCCCCCACAAGTGACCCCATTTTGGAAACTAGACCCCCCAAGGAACTTATCTAGAAGCATTGTGAGCACTTTAAACCCCCAGGTGCTTCACAAATTGATCCGTAAAAATGAAAAAGTACTTTTTTTTCACAAAAAAATTATTTTAGCCTCAATTTTTTCATTTTCACATGGGCAACAGGATAAAATGGATCCTAAATTTTGTTGGGCAATTTCTCCTGAGTACACCAATACCTCACATGTGGGGGTAAACCACTGTTTGGGCACATGGTAAGGCACGGAAGGGAAGGAGCGCCATTTGACTTTTTGAATGAAAAATTATCTCCATCGTTAGCGGACACAATGTCGCGTTTGGAAAGCCCCTGTGTGCCTAAACATTGGAGCTCCTCCACAAGTGACCCCATTTTGGAAACTAGACCCCCCAAGGAACTCATCTAGAGGCATAGTGAGCACTTTAAACCCCAAGGTGCTTCACAAATTGATCCGCAAAAATTAAAAAGTACTTTTTTTTCACACAAAATTTATTTTAGCCTCAATTCTTTCATTTTCACATGGGCAACAGGATAAAATGGATCCTAAAATTTGTTGGGCAATTTCTCCTGAGTATGCCGATACCTCATATGTGGGGGTAAACCACTGTTTGGGTGCACGGCAAGGCTCGGAAGGGGAGGCGTGCCATTTGACTTTTTGAATGGAAAATTAGCTCCAATCATTAGCGGACACCATGTCGCGTTTGGAGAGCCCCTGTGTGCCTAAACATTGGAGCTCCCCTACAAGTGACCCCATTTTGGAAACTAGACCCCCCAAGGAACTTATCTAGATGCATAGTGAGCACTTATAACCCCCAGGTGCTTCACAGAAGTTTATAACGCAGAGCCGTGAAAATAAAAAAATAATTTTTCTTTCCTCAAAAATGATTTTTAGCCCAGAATTTTTTATTTTCCCAAGGATAATAGGAGAAATTGGACCCCAAATGTTGTTGTCCAGTTTGTCCTGAGTACGACGATACCCCATATGTGGGGGTAAACCACTGTTTGGGCGCACGGCAGGGCTCGGAAGGGAAGGCACGCCATTTGGCCTTTTGAATGGAAAATTAGCTCCAATCATTAGCGGACACCATGTCGCGTTTGGAGAGCCCCTGTGTGCCTAAACATTGGAGCTCCCGCACAAGTGACCCCATTTTGGAAACTAGACCTCCCAAGGAACTAATCTAGATGTGTGGTGAGCACTTTGAACCCCCAAGTGCTTCACAGAAGTTTATAACGCAGAGCCATTAAAATAAAAAATAATTTTTCTTTTCTCAAAAATGATTTTTTAGCCCACAATTTTTTATTTTCCCAAGGGTAACAGGAGAAATTGGACCCCAAAAGTTGTTGTCCAGTTTCTCCTGAGTACGCTGATACCCCATATGTGGGGGTAAACCACTGTTTTGGCACACGTCGGGTGTTGTGAATTTGGATTCTGGGCTCCCCCGGTGGCTACTGGTGGAATTGAACTGGTGTTTTCATCTTCTCTGTTCACCTGTTCCCATCAAGATGTGGGAGTCGCTATATAACCTTGCTGCTCTGTTAAGGTACCTTCACACGAAGCGATGCTGCAGCGATAGCGACAACGATGCCGATCGCTGCAGCGTCGCTGTTTGATCGCTGGAGAGCTGTCACACAGACCGCTCTCCAGCGACCAACGATGCCGAGGCCCCCGGGTAACCAGGGTAAACATCGGGTTGCTAAGCGCAGGGCCGCGCTTAGTAACCCGATGTTTACCCTGGTTACCAGCGTAAAAGTAAAAAAAACAAACAGTACATGCTCACCTGCGCGTCCCCCAGCCTCTGCTTCCTGACACTGACTGAGCTCCGGCCCTAACAGCACAGCGGTGACGTCACCGCTGTGCTTTCACTTTCAGTTTAGGGCCGGCGCTCAGTCAGTGTCAGGAAGCAGAGGCTGGGGGACGCGCAGGTGAGCATGTACTGTTTGTTTTTTTTACTTTTACGCTGGTAACCAGGGTAAACATCGGGTTACTAAGCGCGGCCCTGCGCTTGGTAACCCGATGTTTACCCTGGTTACCAGTGTAAAACATCGCTGGTATCGTTGCTTTTGCTTTCAAACACAACGATACACAGCGATCGGACGACCAAATAAAGTTCTGGACTTTATTCAGCGACCAGCGACATCACAGCAGGATCCTGATCGCTGCTGCGTGTCAAACGAAACGATATCACTAGCGAGGACGCTGCAACGTCACGGATCGCTAGCGATGTCGTTTCGTGTGAAGGTACCTTTAGTTGCTTGCCGGTCAACAATGTTATCAGAAGCCTCTCTGTGCTTGTTCCTGCTCCTAGACAACTACTAGATAAGTTGGACTCTTGTCCATGTTTGTTTTTGCATTTTGTTCCAGTTCACAGCTGTAGTTTCGTTACTGTGTCTGGAAAGCTCTTGTGAACAGGAATTGCCACTCTGGTGTTATGAGTTAATGCCAGAGTTTTAAAGTAATTTCTGGATGGTGTTTTGATAGGGTTTTCAGCTGACCATGAAAGTGCCCTTTCTGTCTTCTGCTATGTAGTAAGTGGACCTCAAATTTGCTAAACCTATTTTCATACTACGTTTGTTATTTCATCTTGATTCACCGCCAATACATGTGGGGGGCCTCTGTCTCCTTTCGGGGTATTTCTCTAGAGGTGAGCTAGGACTAATATTTCCCTCTGCTAGCATTATTTAGTCCTCCGGCTGGTGCTGGGCATCTAGAATCAACGTAGGCATGCTACCCGGCCACTGCTAGTTGTGTGTTAGGTTTAGTTCATGGTCAGCTCAGTTCCCATCTTCCAAGAGCTAGTTCCTATATATGCTGATGCTATGTTCTCTTGCCATTGAGAACATGACAGTCGGGGTTCGGAAGGGAAGTAGTGACGTTTTGAAATGCAGACTTTGATGGAATGCTCTGCGGGCGTCAGGTTGCGTTTGCAGAGCCCCTGATGTGCCTAAACAGTAGGAACTCCCCACAAGTGACTCCATTTTGGAAACTAGACCCCCAAGGGAACTTATCTAGATGTGTGGTGAGCACTTTGAACCCCCAAGTGCTTCACAGAAGTTTATAACGCAGAGCCGTGAAAATAATAAATGTGTTTCCTTTCCTCAAAAATATTTTTTTAGCCCAGAATTTTTTATTTTTGCAAGAGTAACAGGAGAAACTGGACAACAACTTTTGGGGTCCAATTTCTTCTGAGTACACTGATACCCCATATGTGGGGGTAAACCACTGTTTGGGCACATGCCGGGGCTCGGAAGGGAAGTAGTGACGTTTTGGAATGCAGACTTTGATGGAATGGTCTGCGGGCATCATGTTATGTTTGCAGAGCCCCTGATATGCCTAAACAGTAGAAACCCCCCACAAGTGACCCCATTTTGGAAACTAGACCCCCTAAGGAACTTATCTAGATGTGTGGTGAGCATGTTCAACCCCCAAGTGCTTCACAGAAGTTTACAACGCAGAGCCGTGAAAATAAAAAATCATTTTTCTTTCCTCAAAAAAGATGTTTTAGCAAGCAATTTTTTATTTTCACAAGGGTAACAGGAGAATTTGGACCCCAATATTTGTTGCCCAGTTTGTTGTGAGTACGCTGATACCCCATATGTGGGGGTAAACCACTGTTTGGGCACACGTCAGGGCTCGGAAGGGAAGTAGTGACATTTGAAATGCAGACTTTGATGGAATGGTCTGCGGGTGTCACATTGCATTTGCAGAGCCCCTGATGTGCCTAAACAGTAGAAACACCCCACAAGTGACCCCATTTTGGAAACTAGACCCCCGAAGGAACTTAGCTAGATGTGTGGTGAGCACTTTCAACCCCCAAGTGCTTCACAGAAGTTTATAACGCAGAGCCGTGAAAATAAAAAATAATTGTTCTTTCCTCAAAAATTATGTTTTAGCAAGTAATTTTTTATTTTTGCAAGGGTAACAGGAGAAATTGGACCCCAACAGTTGTTGCCCAGTTTGTCCTGAGTACGCTGGTACCCCAAATGTGGGGGTAAACCACTGTTTGGGTGCACGTCGGGGCTTGGAAGGGCGGGAGCACCATTTGACTTTTTGAATGCAAGATTGGCTGGAATCAATGGTGGCGCCATGTTGCGTTTGGAGACCCCTGATGTGCCTAAACAGTGGAAACCCCTCAATTCTAACTTCAACACTAACCCCAACACACCCCTAATCCTAATCCCAACTGTAGCCATAACCCTAATCACAACCCTAACCCCAACACACCCCTAACCACAACCCTAACCGCAACACACCCGTAACCCTAATTCCAACCCTAACCCTAATCCTAACCCTAATCCCAACCGTAACCCTAATCCCAACCCTAACCACAACTGTAACCCCAACACACCCCTAACCCTATCCGTAACCCTAACCACAAGCCTAATCTTAACCCTATTTCAAACCCTAGCCCTAATTCCAACCCTAACTCTAATTCCAACCCTAACCCTAAGGCTATGTGCCCACGTTGCGGATTCGTGTGAGATTTTTCCGCACGATTTTTGAAAAATCTGCAGGTAAAAGGCACTGCGTTTTACCTGCGGATTTACAGCAGATTTCCAGTGTTTTTTTGTGCGGATTTCACCTGCGGATTCCTATTGAGGAACAGGTGTAAAACGCTGCGGAATCCGCACAAAGAATTGACATGCTGCGGAAAATACAACGCAGCGTTTCTGCACGGAATTTTCCGCACCATGGGCACAGCGGATTTGGTTTTCCATAGGTGTACATGGTACTGTAAACCTGATGGAAAACTGCTTCGAATTCGCAGCGGCCAATCCGCTGCGGATCCGCGGCCGATCCGCTGCGGATCCGCGGCCAATCCGCTGCGGATCCGCTGCCCATCCGCTGCGGATCCGCGGCCGATCCGCTGCGGATCCGCGGCCGATCCGCTGCGGATCCGCGGCCGATCCGCTGCGGATCCGCGGCCCATCCGCTGCGGATCCGCTGCCGATCCTCTGCGGATCCGCGGCCCATCCGCTGCGGATCCGCTGCGGATCCGCAGCCAAATCCGCACTGTGTGCACATGCCATAACCCTACCCCTAACCCTAACCCTACCCGTAACCCTAACCCTACCCCTAACCCTAACCCTACCCCTAGTTCTAACCCTAGTTCTAACCCTAACCCTAGTGGAAAAAGAAAAAAAAATATTTTCTTTATTTTATTATTGTCCCTACCTATGGGGGTGATAAAGGGGGGGGTTTTATTTATTATTTTTTTATTTTGATCGCTGCGATAGAACCTACCACAGCGATCAAAATGTACTTGTAATGAATCTGCCGGCTGGCAGATTCGGCGGGCGCACTGCGCATGCGCCCGCCATTTTCCAAGATGGCAGCGCCCATGGAGAAGACGGCCGGACACCGGGAGGGACATCGAAGCTAGGTAAGTATGGGGGGGTGGGATCGGAACACGGGGGGGGGATCGGAGGACCGGGGGAGCAGACAAGAGGACCAGGGGAGCGGACAGGAGGAAGGAGGGGAGCGGACAGGAGATCGGGGCAGAAAGGACGACTGGGGGGGCGATCGGTGGGGTGGGGGGGGCAGATCGGGGTCTCCAGCCATGGCAGATGCTATTGCAGCATCGGCCATGGCTGGATTGTAATATTTCACCATTTTCATAGGTGAAATATTACAAATCGCTCTGATTGGCTGTTTCACTTTCAACAGCCAATCAGAGCGATCGTAGCCACGGGGGGGGTGAAGCCACCCCCCTGGGCTGAAGCACCACTCCCCCTGTCTCTGCAGATCGGGTGAAAATGGAGTTAACCCTTTCACCCGATCTGCAGGGATGCGATCTTTCCATGACGCCACATAGGCGTCATGGGTCGGATTGGCACGGGTTTTCATGACGCCTACGTGGCGTCAAAGGTCGGGAAGGGGTTAAGGGGACAATTACTATAGGCTCATCCACTCATTCGGTAGAGCTTTGCGTGGATTCCGGGGCGGAGGGAAATTTTATATCTTTTGCCTTCGCCCAACGACACGCAATACCCCTGGTAATGCTTGCTCAACCTGTAACCGTACGAGTGGTGAATGTGTCGACACTGCCCTCACAGATAACACACCAGACCATCCCTTTTTCTCTATCCATGTCACCATCTCATCAGGATTATATCTCTGCTCGTTATTCCTGAGGGGGGAGGTCCTGTTGGGGATACCTTGGCTACGGTACCACTCTCCTCATATTGAGTGGTGCACAGGCAGAATTTTGGGATGGAGTGAATCTTGTGGGGGTAGATGTCAGAGGGAATGCGTTCAGGTTGCTACTAATGAGATACCTGCAGATCTTTCCTCTCTCCCCAAGCAATATTGGCCCTATGCGGACATGTTCTCCAAAAGGGCTGCGGAGACCCTTCCGCCTCACCGCCCCTATGACTGTCCTATTGACCTCTTGCCTGGTGCTGAGCCTCCCCGGGGTCGAGTCTATCTGTTATCATAGATGGAGGCAATGTCACAGTACATCCAGGAGAATCTGGCAAGAGGATTCATTAGGAAGTCAGTGTCACCTGCAGGGGCTGGGTTCTTCTTCTTGCAGAAGAAGAACGGGGAACTACGTCCATGCATAGACTACAGGCGTCTTAACGCCATCGCCGTTAAGAATAAGTATCCTCTACCCCTGATATCTGAGCTCTTTGATAAGCTTCGGGGAGCAAGGGTATTTAATAAACCAGATCTGCGGGGTACTTACAACCTGATTCGCATCCGTGAGGGGGACGAATGGAAGACGGCTTTTAACACCAGGGATGGGCACTATGAATATCTAGTGATAGTGATACCCTTTGGGCTCTGTAATGCCCCAGCCTTTTAAAAGACTTTGTAAATTATATCTTCTGGGATATGCTCTCCACCTCGGTCGTAGTCTATCTGGATGATATTCTCATCTTCTCTCCAGATATTGACTCCCACCGGAGAGATGTTTGCAGAGTCTTCAACCTCTTACGGACAAATTCCCTCTACGACAAGTTGGAGAAATGTGTGTTTGAGCAAGAGTCCTTACCTTTCCTGGGCTATATCATCTCCGCCCAGGGATTGGCTATGGATCCTGCCAAACTACAGGCTGTGATGGACTGGCAGGAACCCCATTCCCTTAAAGCGGTGCAGCGCTTTATGGGGTTCATTAACTATTATCGCCAGTTCATCCCTCATTTCTCAACTTTGGTAACTCCCTTGTAGCCCTCACCAAGATGGGAGCAAATGCCAAAATGTGGTCTGAGGAGGTCTCCAAGGCCTTCACTTCTATTAAGTCTCATTTTGCTAGCGCTCCCATCCTACATCGCCCCGATGTTGATAAGCCCTTTATAATGGAGGTGAATGCCTCATTCATTGGTGCTGGAGCAGTCCTCTTCCAAAAGGATGCTCAAGGTCGGAAGCATCCTTGCTTCTTCTTTTCCAAGACCTTCACACCAGCGGAGAAGAATTATTTCATCAGGGACAGGGAGTTTCTAGCCATGAAGTTGGCTTTCTCAGAGTGGAGACACCTTCTGGAGGGAGCTCGCTTTCCCTTCCAAGTTTTCACAGACCACAAAAATTTGGTGTACTTACAGACATGCCAGCGACTAAATTCTCGCCAGGCCAGATGGTCCCTGTTCTTCTCCTGGTTCCATTTCACCCTCCATTTTCTCTCCAGGGAAAAGAACATTCGTGCCGACGCTCTCTCTCGCTCCGTTTTGTCATCAGAGGAGAAGGAAGAGGAGCCTCGGCTTATTGTCCATTCTGAGAGCCTGAGAACCGTGGCTCCAGTGTCGCTAGAGTCTGTGCCCCCAGGCAAGACCTTTGTACCATCACATCTGCGACCGGAGGTTCTCTCTTGGGCTCACTCGTCCAGGGTGGGTGGACACTTTGGGACCAAAAGGACATCTGAGCTTCTGGCGAGGACGTACTGGTGTCCTCATATGGCCGTCGGAGACAATATTCGGGAGTGTGTCTCTTGCGCCAAGAATAAGTCTCCTCAACAACGGCCAGCTGGGTTACTTTATCCCCTGCCGGTGGCAGACAGGCCATGGGAGATGGTCGGGATGGATTTTGTGGTGGGCTTACCCAAGTCCCGTGGCTGCACTATCATTTGGGTAATCACTGACCATTTTTCTAAAATGGTGCACTTGGTGCCGCTTCCACGGCTACCTTCTGCACGGGCCTTGGCAGCGTTGTTTATAAAACACATTTTTTGCCTACACGGTATGCTGGACAAAATTGTCAGTGAGTGGGGTCCCCAGTTTGCGTCTCAATTCTGGAGAGAGCTTTGTCGTCTACTCAGCATCGTGTTGAATCTCTCTTCAGCATACCATCCCGAGACGAATGGGTTGGTAGAGAGGCCCAACCAGACCTTGCTCACATATCTGCGACATTTTGTTTCTGCTAGGTAGGAGGACTGGGCATCCTTGCTACCATGGGCGGAGTTTGCGCTGAACAATGCCATAGCCGACTCCAATAGGCAGACCCCATTCCTCCTTAACTACGGTCAGCATCCGCGGGTTCCTGTGCCTATGCCCGTGTCTTCCGCTGACTCCAGGGTGGCAGACTGGGCTGTGGAGGCACGGGACATTTGGGACCGCACTAAGGATGCCATCCGGGCCTCCAAGGAGAGAATGAGGTCCTCTGCTGATGCACATCGGCTCCCCGCTCCGACTTTTGCTCCTGGCGATTTAGTGTGGCTCTCTGCCCGTAACATCAGGCTGTGAGTTGAGTCCACTAAATTTGCATCTCGCTACTTAGGTCTCTTCAAGGTCCTGGAACAGGTTAACCCTGTGGTCTACCGTCTGGCCCTTCCTCCACGCCTAGGTATCACCGACACCTTTCATGTGTCCCTCTTAAAGCCCGTACACATGTCCCGGTTTTCTGAGTCATCTGCCGGGACATCAGGTTTGTCGACAGATGATTACGAGGTGAAAGCTATCTTGGGTGCAAGGTGGTACGTGGTAAAAATTTTATTTGGTGGATTGGAAGGGTCATGGCCCAGTGGACAGCTCCTGGGAGCCTGCTGAGCACATTCGAGCTCCACAGCTCATTGCTGCCTTCGAGCATAGCGAGTTCCAAGGAGGAGGGGTAATGTTAGGTGCCAAGTTCCCACCTCTGCACAGGGGGAATCTCGAACCATCTCTGCTGCGGTCTCCCATTCTTCTCCAGCCACGGTGGAGCCTGCTCAGCGGAGACGTCGGTCCCAGCATCTAGCTCATCGAGCAGGTCTTTCTGGGACTAAGTCCTGCTTTTCCCATACTGAGCATGCCCACGGGACAACCTCCCATTGGAGGTCGGGGGTCACCTGCTCGGGTCCTGTTGTGGCTCTTATTGGTCCATCTGGATGGTCTTGTAGCACTGCCGCCAAAAAAAGGTTTGCATGGCCGCTCGGCCATGCGCTAGTGTACCCTTGAAATCGCGTGTGTGTTGATGAGTGAAAGTCATTCATTAATCATCCCCTCCCTTGTGTTTGACTGCTCGCGTAAGGTGGATGTCTGCTATCTAGCGCCCGGCTGAGCTATCAGCAATAAAGACACGAAACAGCATCTAATTGCTGTGACCGCCAGTGCGCCGCCGTGTGCTATTAGAGAGCTTTCCTATCTCAAGTCTGGGTGGTTAGTGGCGTCCGCCAGAGCGGCACTGCACGCACTCTTGTGCATTTAAGTTATTTTTGCAGTTACTCTGACACCCTAGTTGCGGTGTCAAGCGCAAGAGGTCTAGACGAACTCTAATCCTGTGTCTTGGGATAGTGTTCTGAGACTCCTTGCTTGCGCTCTTGGTGTGGTACCGCGGCTCTGTGACTCAATAGGGTTCGCTTCCTTCCCACAGGGTGAAGTTAACCCGTGTGTGTATCCACATTGTACCTGGAGCGCCCCCACGTTAAAGGCAATGGGGTACTCGGTACCGGGTCCCTCTCGGTTCTGGGGAAGTCACGGTGGCCTGACCCGGTCCGTGGCCCTTTGAGGGGCGTCCAATTAAAGGTGAAGTTTTGTCTGGTGTTCGTGACGCCACCTGTGGTATTCGGTCAGGGTGACCGACGCTGCATAGGGGTCCGCTGGGGTGATGGAATGGCAGCTAGATGGTATACCTTCCCACAAGCGAAGTATGTCCCCAGGGCTTCCCAGATGTGTAGGTGGTGATGGTGGACGATGTAAGGCGCAATGAAGAACGAGGACACAAATGTTGCAGTCTCTTTACCTTTTACTGAAGACTTCAGTGTCCACAGTCCAGAGTACCATTCACAGGGCAGGCAGAGTCCGGCTGGTCCGAGGGCATATCCAGAGTTCCCTTAACCAGGTGGAAATCAGTAGCCTTCCTACTAGCGCCTGTGTGTTGTAGTACCTCCCTGCTGAGCACCATGGGATAGTCCTTACAACTTTCGTAGATGTTTCTGATGTTCTCTCTCTCTCTCTGTCCCCCAGATGGTGTGGATAGGACAACCCGTATGACTGGGATAGCCTGGGGCTTGTTTGTAGGGACCCTAGAGACACCCGACCCCCACAATTTGCCACCGTGTCTTCTTAGATATTAAGGTCGGGCAGCCAACTTGGAATTGACTGTCCTGCCGGTCTCTGAAGTAATGCATAGAGTCAATTACTCCCTCGGTGTTCCGGCCACCGGCTACGCGCCTCAGAAGGAGGCTGCCGATCTCGGGACAGAACTCCTCCCGGTATTATCTCCTTGTGCTGTGACTTCGTTTCTCACTCTCCACAATACACTTCTCTTCATGCCCTTTCTTAGGATGCTGCCGCACATGGGGCAGGCGCAGCTCCATAGCTATCTATCTCGTCTAGGCCTCTGCCAGGATCCCACCCCTGACAGGGACCCTCTGTCTGCAGCTCAGATGTTCCTCCTTTTCCCCCTGTCTGCCTGACAGGTCCTCTCTGGGTCAAACCCAGGCAGCTTCTGACTCACTTCCTATCCAACCCACCAGTTTTACCCGTGTGTGAGGAGTGCCCTAATAGATAGAAGCAAGGCTTCCCCCTGGTGGACTGGAGTGTGAAGTGTAGTGTGTGACTTGTGATACCTGGTAAGATGAACTCCTTTAGTGCCATCAGACGTAATATCACTCCCCCTGGTGGAAGAGCGACACTACTGCAGCAACCAGGACTCTGGGGCGCTGCATACCGCCATATAGTCCGTCATTACTCAGCAGCAGGTTCAATCACTGCACAGTGGACCCCGGGCTGCAAACGCACCGTATACCATCTCTCTAATTATTTGGTGCGTTTCGCTAGCCCTAATATTTGGTTAATAACCAGCTTGAGTAACCCCTCATCTTCAGTTTGTTTCTAAAACTGTCAAATTCACCATTAAGACTAGAATTTTTTATGTAGTTTCTATATATCCTTGTAAACTCGCCAACAGGAATGGATTTAACAGTATGATGCGGGTGACTGCTGGAGGCATGGAGAATTCTGGGGCTGTATACCCAGGCCTGAATCCTGTAACCTGAACTAGTACCTGTGTCTGACATTGTCTGAACTAAGTCCTATTCCTGAACCTGTTTGTATCCTAGTCTGGAGCTCTCCTTACCCCGCTGTGTCTATCCTTGTTCCTACTCTTTAAACTCAACTATTCTGAACCAGTACCTATGTCTATTCAGTTGTCTCAGCATAATGTTAGTGCTCTTGGTGTATACTTGCTCCTTCATTGTAAGTACTTGTGTGAATCTTGTTCTGTCTGCTTCTGCTCCGCTCCGGCAGCTCTGTTCCTGTTCCGCATAAACGGCTCTGCTCCTGTTCCGCATCAGCTTCTCTGCTCTCATTTGGCATCTGCGGCTCCTTGTTTGTCCAGTCTGAAGTGGATCCTATCTGTTCCTGTATTCATCTCATACCTGCCTTTGTCCCAGTCCTTCCTGAAACTGTCCTGGCCTGAACTGAGTCTTACCCATCCCTGTCTTCCAGTTGTACCTGCCTGTGTCCCTGTATTCCTGAAACTGTTCCTGCTCATCCAGTCTGAACTGGGTCTGACCTGTCCCCATATCTCAATTGCACTTGTCAGTGTCCCAGTCCTTCCTGAAACAGTTTCTGTCCCTCCAGCCTGAACCGTGCCCACCTGCCTGAGTGTCCGCCATGTCCACCTGCCTGCCAGAGTGTCAGCCGTGTCTGCCAGTCTATACATCAGCTGTCTACGGTATTCGCCTGCACCTGTCGTTACAGTGTCCTGTCCCCCTGTGGGGTCAGCTGCTACTTCCAAACACCGCCCTAGAGTGGTACCTGGCAGCTACCTGCTGCATAAGCCTAACCGCAGCACTAGAGGCTTCAGTGAACACCAAGGTAGCGGCTTAGTCACGTTCCTCCTGGGTAAGTCTGGTTTGTGGCACAGTGGGGCCACAAGCCCCACTCGCACCAATCAGTCTGAGCATGAGCATTACAAAGCCTTTTGAAAACAGGCTGCTCAGGTAACTTATCTAGATGCATGGTAAACACCTTGATTCCCCCAGGTGCTTCCATCTTGGATTTAGGTATCCAGGGATGCTAATGGCCAGAGGGACTCTACACACTCGGCCTTTTTTCTTCAATTTGCTGCTTTACTGCCATCCCGCTGAAGTGTCTCTTTGTCTCCAAGGATGCAGCTCTAACTCCAGCAACCATCCTTCACATACCACCTGCTGGCAGCGCCGATTTAAAGGCACAATAAGCACTTACTGCCTTTTCTAAACTTTATATCAGAATTCCGATGTGCATTGTCAGTGGTGGGAGTAAAATCACATATCAATTTCAATACATATGTATATATATATATATATATATATATATATACACACACCACCACACATGCATAGGTATATTGGCAACTGCAAAACAACGCTAAATAAGAAAAAAGAGCACCAAGCAGTCATAAATCCAATAATAAGAACACTTTATTGATACAAAACACAATAAAAAAACAGACAAACATTGCATAGTAGGGCTAAAAGATGACAAAGAGTGTCACCAACATCATGCTAAGCCCAAGGTACGGTGTGACCCTAACCAGAAGATATAAGCGTATAGGTGAGTTCTAAAAAGCAAATTTGCAAGAAACAATGTCAGCAATATCACTTAGACCGTTCAGCTATTAGACTAATTGCTCAAATCAGAAAATAGTCCAGTTATGAATGATAATTAAGTAATAGGAGAAATACTAGAGTGTGCACATCACCGGATGACGATGGTAAGTAACGCAGGGACACCCGTGGGGTGGTGATGTGCACACTCTAGTATTTCTCCTATTACTTAATTATCATTCATAACTGGACTATTGTCTGATTTGAGCAATTAGTCTAATAGCTGAACGGTCTAAGTGATATTGCTGACATTGTTTCTTGCAAATTTGCTTTTTAGAACTCACCTATACGCTTATATCTTCTGGTTAGGGTCACACCGTACCTTGGGCTTAGCATGATGTTGGTGACACTCTTTGTCATCTTTTAGCCCTACTATGCACTGTTTGTCTGTTTTTTATTGTGTTTTGTATCAATATAGTTTTCTTATTATTGGATTTATGACTGCTTGGTGCTCTTTTTTTTCTAAACTTTCTAATGCTGTATAACCACTGAAGACACCTAAGAGCACTTTCCATATGGTTACAATTTGATTTCTGTTTTCATGACCATTAGCCTGGTTGCCACGGAGCACAGTGATTGTGTAGATTATGGACTTTTAACAGACAATATAAATATGCTCTGGATGGACATCTGGTTTATGAACTATCGATACATGTGTTTTGAGAGCTATATATCCATTCTATTATTTATACATACTCTTGTTTTTCAGATAGCACACAAAATAGGTTGCATTACACTGAAGGAATTAGCACAACAAATTTGTTTGTATGTTTAATTTCTTTGTGCGTTTTCACAGAATTCCACACAGATCTGTGTATCTTATATATCTATATATATATGCCCATACTAATTACATTGGGAATGGGTAAAAATGGCAACAAATTTTGGCCCACAATTTCTGCTGAATTTAGAAATACCCCATATGTGGCTGTACAGTAGTGCTTAGCCATATGGTGAGACTAGGGAGGGACGGAGTGCTATTTGCCTCCTGGAGCATAGATTTTACTAGAATAGTTTGTGGACTCCATATACAGAGCCCCTAATTACTAGAAGAGCATAATCTCTCCTCAAGTGACCCCATTTTGGAAATTATACCCCTTTAGGAATTTATCTACAGGTGTAGTGCCAATTTGACTCCATGGGTGTTTTCCAGAAACTAGCAGGAGTGTATGTTGCTGAGTGAAAATTGCAAACTGCCATTGTAGTGATCAGTCCGTTGTAGTGACCAGTACATTATGCCTAGCTCATGCACCTGTAAATTAGGCGTGTTTGGCTACAGAAATGCCAAACATGTAAGGCCGGCCTCACACTAGCGAGTTTTACAGACGTATGAGCGCATAAACTACGTCCGTAAAATACGCATAACACACGGCTCAATGATTCCCTATGGCCCAGCTCCTATCTGCCGTATTTTACTGATCCGTATTATACGGTCTTCTACGGCCGTACAAAATCGCAGCATGCTGCGTTTGTCACCGTATTGAGCAAAAAAATCGCCAATGAAAGTCTATGGGGGCGAGAAAAATACGGATTACACACGGACCAGCAGTGTGACCTGCGAGAAATACGCACCGGTGTTAGAGAGAAAAGCCGGTAATTCAATTGCCGGCTTTTCTTTCTCCTTCCCAAACCCGACAGGATATGAGACATGGTTTACATACAGTAAACCATCTCATATCCCTTTTTTTTTGCATATTCCATAATACTAATGTTAGTAGTGTGTATGTGCAAAATTTTGACGCTGTAGCTGCTAAAATAAAGGGTTAAATGGCGGAAAAAATTGGCGTGGGCTCCCGCGCAATCTTCTCCGCCAGAGTGTTAAAGCCAGTGACTGAGGGCAGATATTAATAGCCTAGAGAGGTTAAGAGTCTAATAAAATATTACAACAACCTGTGTCTTTATTTCATTAAAATACTTGTAAATAATGTGTGTGCGTTTTATTAACCATTTAGTACTATTGGATTAATAACGGATAGGTGTCATAATTGACGCCTCTCCATTATTAATCTGGCTTAATGTCACCTTACAATAGCAAGGTGACATTAACCCCTCATTACCCCATATCCCACCGCTACAGGGAGTGGGAAGAGAGTGGCCAAGTGCCAGAATAGGCGCATCTTCCAGATGTGCCTTTTCTGGGGTGGCTGGGGGCAGATGTTTGTAGCCAGGGGGGGCCAATAACCATGGACCCTCTCTAGGCTATTAATATCTGCCCTCAGTCACTGGCTTTACCACTCTGGCGGAGAAAATTGCACGGGAGCCCACGCCAATTTTTTCCACGATTTAACCCTTTATTTTACAAGCTACAAATTTTGCACATACACACTACTAACTAACATTAGTAGTGTGGAATATGCAAAAAAAAAAGGGGGATATGAGATGATTTACTGTATGTAAACCATGTCTCATATCCTGTCGGGTTTGGGAAGGAGAAATGAAAAGCCGGCAATTGAATTACCGGCTTTTCACATATATCGCGCTGAATTAAATATAAATACAGAATATACACTGTGTTCCAAATTATTATGCAAATAATATTTCCTCATATTTTCTCTAAAGTACCTATCTGAATTGCAGTCATTGTTATTTTCCAGTCATCTACTATTCTAGTATAATTGCAATGTTTTGGAAAAAACTGCCTATGAAAACAGTATCTTTAAAAAAAAAAAAAAAAACACTCAAAATGCATCTTCCAAATTATTATGCACAGCAGAGTTTTCAACCTTTTTTTTTATTTTGAACAAAAAAATGGTCAATTGTGAAGTTATAAGCATTATCAGCTTATTACAAAATGAAATCAAACAGTTTTCAAGAGAAAACTTTATTCTAGGTAATGTTACATTTGCACCTAGGACCCCCTTGTTGGAAAGAAGCTTCTGAACTTTCTCGTCCATTGAATTTGTCAGTTTTTGGATGGTTTCTGCTTCAATTGCTTTGCATGTGGACGGAATACCCTCCCAGAGCTGTTGCTTAGATGTGAACTGCCTCCCGCCATCATAGACACGCCTTTTGATGATGCTCCAGAGGTTCTCAATGGGGTTGAGGTCAGGGGAAGATGGTGGCCGCACCATAAGTTTGTCCTCTTTTATGCCCATAGCAGCCAGAGATGCAGATGTGTTTTTTGCAGCATGAGACGGTGCATTATCATGCATGAAAATGATCTTGCTGTGGAAAGCACGGTTCTTCCTCTTGAACCATGGCAGGAAGTGTTGTTTTAGAAACTCCACATAGATTATGGAGTTCATCTTTACCCCTTCAGGGATCATAAAGGGGCCGACAATCTCTCTCCCCATGATTCCAGCCCAAAACATTACTCCACCTCCTTGTTGGCGCCTTAGCCGTGTTTTCATGGGGTGTCCATCCTCCACTCCATCCATCTGGACCATCGAGCGTTGCACGGCACTCATCGGTGAACAAAACAGTTTGGAAGTCAGTCTTCATGTATCGTTTGGCCCACTGGAGCCGTTTCTGCTTGTTGCAGTGGATAGAGGTGGTCGACAGGATGGCTTATGCACAGCTGCAAACCTCTGAAGGACCCTGCATCTTGTTGTTCTGGGGACGTTGGAGGCACCAGCAGCTTCAAAAACTTGTCTGCTGCTATGACCAGGCATTTTTGCAGCTGCTCTTTTAACCTTATGCAATTGCCTGTTGGAAAGAGTCCTCAATTTTTCCTTATCAGCACGCACACCTGTGTGCTGGGAATCAGCTACATACTTCTTGATTGTGCGATGATCACGATGAAGTGTCTTGGCAATGTTGATTGTAGTCATGCCTTGACCTAAATACTCCTCAATTTGTTGCTTCTCAGCAGCCGACACATCCTTTTTCTTTCCCATTTTGGCAAAAAATGTTGGCTGCTTAATAATGTGGAACAGCCTTCTTAAGTAGTCTTGCCTTTATTTGGACACATCTGCCAAACTAATGTGCACAGGTCTCTGCAATTCAGTGATATAAAGAGCCCTGACACACATCACCATCAATGAGTTTAAATGACAAACAAAAAAATTCTAACCTTATCACTCCTAAACGCTTTGTGCATAATAATTTGGAACACAGTGTATATATATGTGTCTCAATGACATATATATATATATATATATCTATATATATATATATATACTGTATATATGTTTTACCGAACATTTGAGCACATAAATCCATTAGATGTCGGTTTTGCAAGCCTGCGAGAAAATATCGCAGTACGGATGCCATACGGATTACATACGGAGGATGCCATGCGCAAAATACGCTGACACACCCTGCCTACGGATGACACACGGATCACTATTTTGGGGACTTTTCTGCGTATTACGGCCGTAAAAAACGGACCGTATTTACATACGCTGAGTGTGACGCCGGCCTAAACGTTAACAGCGGTTCAGGCACACTGTGGTGCACAGAAGGGATTTGGGAGCACAGAATGTGCTACATTTGCTTTGGGGGGGTGAGGTGCCTTTCCACTTTTCCAGAGCCTTAGTGCTACAAGTATTGTGGAAGCCCCCTATATTTCCGTTAACAGATGGCAGACCTCAGTGGGGACTTGCTTTTTGTGGGTTGAGCTGAAGCTTTTATTAGAAACATTATACATAACGTCTGAGATCACATTTATCCGGCGCTCTATGCTGAGCACTTACATCGGAGTTTCCATCTTAATCACAGAGTGACATGATTCAGATGAAGCCCACGAGGCAGCCACTCACTATAAAAAGGCAGCAGAGGTACTCCCCAAAATAGGATCATTCAACGAAATATGCCAGTGATCCTGAAGAGAAATTCGAAAAATCTTTCAGGATCATCTTGTTGAATGATCCTATTTTGGGGAAATTATTACCCAAAAACCCAGGCTTGACATTTTGTAGAGCTCCCAATATAAAAAACATTATAGATTTAAGCCAACTAAAATCAAGATCCAGCAAGACTGAAACAGTTAAATCACAATTACCATGTGGAATTTTTAAGTGGAACAATAAGAACTGCCTGTGTTGCCATTCTGTCATGGATTAAACAGTGTCCTCTCATCCAGTACTGGCATGACAGTCCCAATCAGGGCCACCATCAGAGCATTACTGCCCTGACTGGCGTATGGAGCCCGATGAGCTCAGGGGCCCACATCGGGCCTTTTTTCTGCTCACAGAGCCCCAGCGGCAGGATTCTGCCAGTGCAGTAACTGAACCTGTGTCTGTCATTGTCATTCGCCGGCGAGTCTGCGTTTGAAATGCCTGGGGTGGACGTTGGCTCTGGATTGTGGCCAGGTAAGGAGAAAGGGTTTTTTTATTGAAAGCAGCAAGCCGCAATATGTTTGGGCAGCAGGATAGAGCCACATAGAACATGTGTCTCCATCCTGGATCATCTGTCTCCTTCCTGCCTCATGATTCTGCACCATGTGACATGGTACAGGATCAAGACACCTGGGGTATGATGGAGACACATATTGCAGGATGGAGACATGGCGCAGGCTAGAGACAGATGGGGCAGGATCATGGGCAGGATGGAGGCATGGGGCAGGAGAGAGACAGATGGGGCAGGATCATGGTAGGATGTAGACGTTGGGCAAGATAGAGACAGATGGGGCAGGATCATGGTAGGATGTAGACGTAGGGCAAGATAGAGACAGATGGGGCAGGATCACGGGCAGAATTGAGACATGGGGCAGGATAGAGACAGATAGTGCAGCATCATGGGCAGGATGTAGACATAGGGCAGGAAGGAGATAGATGGGGCTGGAACATGGGGCAGGATGGAGACAGATGGTGCTGAATCATGGGGCAGGATTGTCAGGAACATCAGGTATTTGATTGTGTATTATCACACACACTAAGCTCTGCTAAGTCCCTTAAAGCTGACAAGACACCCCCTTCTCTCGCTGCTTGTATGTGTGTAATTCAAAACCCTCCCTGGAATCACTACACCTATCCCCTAAAGCCCCTCGTTCACCCTCCCCTTACTGACCCAGGAATGTCTTTGTTTCTGGAGGCTCAGATAAAACAGTAGAAGAGGAGTGCATGTCATTACTGACCCCACTCAGTGATGTCACGACAAGAGGGCATATATCTTACACCTGCTGAGTTGTGAGTGAGTCTTGGCCCAGGAAGCAAGCTGATCTAATGCACCTGGATGTATCTTCTGAGCACACGGCCGCATGCTGATATGGAATGATATAAAGAACTGTAAGGGTACCGTCACACATTGAAATTTTCATCGCTGCGACGGCACGATTCGTGACGTCGCAGCATCGTATAATCATCGCTCCAGCGTCGTAGACTGCGGTCACACGTTGCAATCACGGCGCTGGAGCGATGCCGAAGTCCCCGGGTAACCAGGGTAAACATCGGGTAACTAAGCGCAGGGCCGCACTTAGTAACCCGATGTTTACCCTGGTTACCAGCGTAAACGTAAAAAAACAAACAGTACATACTCACCCGTCGGTGTCCTTCAGGTCCCTTGCCGTCTGCTTCCTGCTCTGAGTGCAGCCGTACAGTGAGAGGCGCAGAGCGCAGCACCGCTGTGATCTGCTCTCACTTTCCAGCCGGCACTCAGAGCAGGAAGCAGACGGCAAGGGACCTGAAGGACACCGACGGGTGAGTATGTACGGTTTGTTTTTTTACGTTTACGCTTGTAACCAGGGTAAACATCGGGTTACTAAGCGCGGCCCTGCGCTTAGTTACCCGATGTTTACCCTGGTTACAAGCGAACGCATCGCTGGATCGCTGTCACACACAACGATCCAGCGATGTCAGCGGGTGATCAAGCGACGAAAGAAAGTTCCAAACGATCTGCTACGACGTACGATTCTCAGCAGGGTGTCTGATCGCAGTAGCGTGTCAGACACAGCGATATCGTAACGATATCGCTAGAACGTCACGAATCGTAACGTCGTAGCGATGGAAATTTCAATGTGTGACGGTACCCTAAGGGTATGTGCACACGTTGCGGATTTCTTGCAGAAAATTCCTGAAGAAAACCGGAAATTTTCTGCAAGAAATCCGCATTTTTTTTTTTGCGTTTTTTTTCCGTTTTTTTCGCGTTTTTTTAGCATTCTGCAAGCGTAATTAGCTTGCAGAATGCTAAAGTTTTCCCTGCGATCTGTAGCATCGCTTGGAAAACTGACTGACAGGTTGGTCACACTTGTCAAACATAGCGTTTGACAAGTGTGACCAACTTTTTACTATAGATGCTGCCTATGCAGCATCTATAGTAAAAGATAGAATGTTTAAAAATAATAAAAAAAATAAAAAAATGCTTATACTCACCCAGACATCTCACCGGCGTCCGTTCCGTATAGCTGGTCTGTGCGCACAGGACCTCCCGTGACGTCACGGTCACGTGAGCGGTCACATGACCGCTCACGACCAATCACAGGACAGTGACGTCATTCGGCGAGGTCCTTCAGCGCACACCAGGTACAGAAACCGAACGGCAGCGTGCGAGGAGGCGGCAAGACATCGAGGGTGAGTATAGGACTGTTTATTATTTTATTTCTTATTTTTTGACCACTTATATGGTGCCCAGTGCGTGGAGGAGAGTCTCCTCTCCTCCACCCTGGGTACCAACCGCATATAATCTGCTTACTTCCCGCATGGTGTGCACAGCCCCGTGCGGGAAGTAAGCAGATCAATGGACCCCTAGGTGTGCGGAATCCCTGCAATTCCGCATTTTTAATGAACATGTTGCTTTTTTTTCCGCTATGCGATTTTTTCGCGGAAAAAATCGCAACATTTGCACCAAAAATGCGGAATACCCTGTAAATAATATGAGGCTTATGTAAGCGTTTTTTTTCACGTTTTTATCACGTTTTTATAGCGAAAAAACGCGAAAAAAACGCTAACAATCCTGAACGTGTGCACATGGCCTAAGTGTGTTTCTTCTGTTAATCCTTTTTTATTTGTAATTGCAATGTACATGCAAATTGTCTCCTTTATAATATCTTTTTATACCTTGTAAACACTGCCTACCTTTTTTTTAATGGAGTAAAATATATAATCTGCTAGCTTTTCTCTTAATGCTCTATAAACAAACTGTTGCTTCCTCTGAAGTGAATTACGCTATTTATTTGGGTTGGCTCTGGGCCCGTTAACCCTTGTGGAATCGGAGCTGGTGGCAGCGTAGCGTAGCTACGGTGGCATTGATAATTATTGTTCCCGCCTGAGTGGGAGTAGTTATATCGCCCTCACTGCAGCATGCCCAATTGCCGGTACATAGCAGGCATCCTTCCTGACAACTAATTACCCTAGGTGCAGTACCTAATCTGACCTGAGGGTAAAGCCAGAGAGCTGCAAGTTCCAAACCGAAGTGGGATATAGATAAATCACCTTTAGAAGGAACCAGGGGCAACCAAACCACCCTGGTTCGTGACAAATTGGTGTGAGTAGTGTGGATGATAAAGATATCCTCCCCAGGATCCCTGACATATTGTTGGGATCCGTGACACCTTGTTGGCAGCACAGTGTGATCTGTGACATATTGGTGGCAGAGCGGTGGGATAATAGAGCATTAGTCATCTGGTTTGAGCAATCATTCCTCTCACTAAAAACTTGCACAGTTCTTGAGAGCACTCTGTGCAATAAGTTTGGAGAGCAAGCTCAGTGTTCACTAGTCCAGAGAGTCCGTGTGTACTTGCGATTACCCCCTCCCTTTCTCTGTTTTTCTATCCTATCTTTTATTTGGCAACCATGGTTGTGCTGGGAGAAATCTTTTATAAGAAGCAGACCAAAGACACCCTTATTGCCTTGTGCATGTCACAGCAGATTGACTTTGCAGGCAAAAACAAAGACCAACTGGTCGCGGATCTAGTGGAATGGGAAGCCGCCCCAGACCGCTCTCAGAGCGCAGTGACTGCAGAAGCCAGCACCAGCGAAAAAGGGGCTGCTGCAGAGGTCCAACCACTGAATTCCAGCCCTACCTGCAACCAGGGGAGCGCGGACCTCTGCCTGCAGCTGGCTCTGCAATAATGCTCCACAGACGACACAGAGAGATGCCTGCAGCTGGTCCTGCAATTCCAAGAGGCTGAGAGAGCTGAGCAGGAGGCCCAGAGAAACCATGAACTGTGGCTGGCCCAACTCAGAGCTGCACCATCTACCACGCAGAGCTGTGAGTCCAGCAACGCTCCGTCCCCTAAACCCAGGCCAGAGAACTTTCCTGTGATGGAAAAGGATGGGGACTTGAACACTTGGAAGGTCCTTAAAGATGATTTCATGGAATTAGGCTACAAGCTGAAAGCAAGGACCTCCAACGTGGTATTTTCCAAAATACTGCCTGTACCACATGCCACGCTGGAGGCAACGGGAGATTAGGGAGGTTAATAAGTGGCTCAAGAATTGGTGTAGGAAGGAGGGGTTTGGGTTCCTGCAGAACTGGGCCGACTTCTCAGTTGGCTACAGGCTCTACGCTAGGGATGGGCTGCACCTCAATGGGGAGGGTGCAGCTGTGCTGGGGGAGAAACGTCTGGCTGCCCCTAGCCAGAAGTTCCAGGCCGCTCTGCACTCAGATGTGAGCCTGGAGAATTTGAGACACCTCGCCGAGACGCCCACCTCCGTGACTGATAAGGAGAGGGTTTTCTAGGAACAAGGGAGGTTGTATCGGGAGACAGTACCCGGAATATCCCAAAAGGAGTGGTTGATGGAAAGACAGCTAGTGGTCCCACATCAATTCAGGGGTGAGTTGTTGCGGATTGCCCATGAGATCCCACTTGCTGGAGACCTGGGGATCAGCAAAACGAAGGCCCGGCTGTCTCAACACTTCTATTGGCCCAAGATGGGGATAGATGTGACAAACTACTTCCGCTCCTGTATCACCCGCCAAAAAGTGGGGAAGGCGGGGCCTGCTCTTAAGGCTCCCCTGATCCCTTTGCCAGTGATAGAGGAGCCTTTCCAAAGTTTTGCGGTGGACATTGTGGGCCCTCTGACAGTCCCCAGCAGCTCTGGAAAGCAATACATCCTCACTGTGGTAGACTATGCTACCCGGTACCAAGAAGCAGTGGCTCTGTCCTCAACGAGGGCAGATAAGGTGGCGGATGCACTGTTGGCTATCTTTTAACGGGTAAGATTTCCCAGGGAGATGCTTACCGATCAAGGGACCCAACTCATGTCTCGCCTAATGGAGGCTCTCTGTAAGAAAATGCAGGTAAAGCACCTGGTATCGAGTGTGTATCACCCACAGACCAATGGCTTGTGTGAGCGCTTCAATGGTACCCACAAACAGATGCTATGCATGCTGGTTGAGACCCAAGGACACGACTGGGAGTGGTACCTCCCACACTCGCTATTCACTTACCGAGAGATTCCGCAGGCCTCGACGGGGTTCTTCCCCCTTTGAGCTCCAGTAGGGCAGGTGAGTACGGGGACCCCTTGGGTTGGTAATGGAATCCTGGGAAGAGGAACCGAACCCTTCTGAAGTGTCCATAGTGGAGTATGTCATGCGCCTCCGTGACAAAATGCAGAACTTGACGCAGTTGGTGCATGACAACATGATGCAGGCTCAGGCTGATCAGAAGCACTGGTATGACCAGAACACCCGCGAGCGGATCTACCATGTGGGTCAAAAGGTATGGGTGCTGGTCCCCGTACCAAAGGATAAGGTTCAGGCAGCCTGGGAAGGCCCATACGTTGTCCACCAACAGCTCAACCCAGTCACCTACGTGGTCATGCTTGACCACGCTCGGGGTAGGCGAAAGGCCTTTCAGATCAACATGATGAAGGCTCATCACGAACGTGAACGTTACGTCCTACTGGTCTGCATCCTGCCCGAAGACAGGGAGGAAGACCCCTTCCTGGACATGGTGGCCCAAGCCAAGGCCAGTGGGTCCATTGAGGATGTGGAGGCGTTGAAAACAGCACTGTGCAACGCTCCTGTGTTGAAAGCAGTCGACTGTTCCTGGTGTAGATTGATGCCAGTGAGTTTGGCCACAGTGCTGTGATCAGCCAGGTTGACTCAGGGGACCAAGAGCACACCATGTTGTACCTGAGCCGGAAGCTTCCGCCAAAGGAAGTGGCCTATTCCACCATTGAGAAGGAGTGCCTGGCCATAGTCTGGGCCCTGCAATGTCTGCAGCACAACTTGTACGGTTGCACCTTTACTGTCGTGACTGACCACAGCCTTCTGCGCTGGCTACAAGCCATGTGTGGAACCAACGGCAGGTTGCTACACTGGAGCCATGCCCTCCAGCAGTACAATTTCACAAATAAACACAAAACGGGCAGGGAGCATGGCAATGCAGATGGGTTGTCCCGCTAGGGCGAACCTGCTGAGGTGCGCATGGAGGAGTACCACGAGGTCCTGCCTCCATAGCGCAGTCCAAAAGGGGAGGTGTCAGGAAGGTATTTGATTGTGTATTAGCACGCACACTGAGGTCTGCTAAGTCCCTTAAAGCTGACAAGACACACGCTGCGGGCTATTCCAACCCCCCTCTCTCGCTGCTTGCTGCTTGCATGTGTGTAATTCACAACCCTCCCTAGAATCACTGGACCAATCCCCTAAAGCCCCTTCTACCCCTCCCCTTACTGACCCAGGAATGTCTTTGTCTGGAGGCTCAGAAATGTAAAATAGTAGAAGAAGAGTGCATGTCATTACTCAGACCACTACGAATTGTCTCCTTTATAATATCTTTTTATACCTTGTAAACACTGCCTACCTTTTTTATGGAGTAAAATATATAATCTACTAGCTTCTCTCTTCATGCTCTATAAACGAACTGTCGCTGATTTGGGGTTGGCTCTGGACCCATTAACCCTTGTGGAATCGGAGCTGGTGGCAGCATACTTTGTTCTGTGCGAATGGGAATCTTTGTAGCGAAGGTGGCGTTGATAATTATTGTTCCCGCATTAGTGGGAGTAGTTATATCGCCCTCGTTGCAGCGTGCCCAATAGCCAGTATATAGCAGGCAGCCTTTCTGGTGACTAATTACCCTAGGTGCAGTACCTAATCTGACCTGAGGGTAAAGGGGGCGCCAGAGAGCTGCAAGTTCCAAACCGGAACTGGTAAGTGGGATATAGATAAATCCCCTTCAGAAGGAACCAGGGACAATTTGGTGTGAGTAGTGAGGACGATAAAGATATCCTCCCTGGGATCCCGGACATATTGTTGGGATCTGTGACACCTTGTTGGCAGCACGGTGTGAACCGTGACAAGGATGGAGACAGATGGGACAGGATGGAGACAGATGGTGCAGGATCATGGGGCAGGATGGGGACAGATGGGGCAGGATCATGGGGCAGGATGGAGACAGATGGTGCAGGATCATGGAGCAGAATGGAGACACATGCTGCAGGATCATGGGGCAGGATGCATATGATGGAGACAGATGGGGCAGGATCATAGGGCAGGATGGGGACAGATGGGGCAGGATCATGGAGCAGGATGGAGACACATGCTGCAGGATCATGGGGCAGGGTGCATATGATGGAGACAGATGAGGCAGGATCATGGGACAGTTGGGGCAGAATGGAGACAGATGGGGCAGAATAGAGATAGATAAGGCAGGATGGAGACAGATGGGGCAGAATGAGGATATCATATGGGGCAGAATGGGACATCACATGGGGAGAATGGGAAGGCAGGATGCAAGATCATATGGATGGAGCCAGGATGGGGGATATTATTATCTTAGGGGCTAATTAAGGGATATTATTACTGCAGTTGTTATGGAAATATTCGGGTTGGATAAATTTATCCCTCTGTGTGTGCTGCGGCCGCTCCCAATTAGACTGAGTATTTTGAGCGCTCATCAAGAATGGACTGTACACAACTGTCACAGAACAACATTTCATCAATACTGATACTTTATTGTACATACATAGTTTTATATTTTCACATAGAAAGGAGTGGTTAGGGGTTGTCAGGGGTGGTTAGTTAATTACCATATTGTCTAGCTCCTCTGTCATTGGTTATCTAAAGATATATGGAATATTGTGATTAATGCTCATATGACTGCTGACCAAGCAAGTAAAATGTAGCTCTCTGCATGTAGGACAGAGTTGAGACATTTGATCAGCAGTTAATACATCTGACACTATTCCGCTTTTTGGGATGGAAAACCCCATATGATCTGTCTGGATTATATCAGGCTTATATCAGTTCATGTCAGCCATTTTATGATCTGTCTGGGTTATATCAGTTCGTGTCAGCCATTTTAAACCATTGATTATAATGTATATATTAGCTGTGAGCATATAAGTATATATTTGATTATAGAGGAGTATACATGCAAGTGAGATCTACATGATATATATATTTCTATCACAAGCCCCCCTTAGATATCACTTGCCCTAATCCTAGCCTCCTGTCCCAAAGCGCTGCAACTCTTTTGTGCTGTCGGCGAACTGACACAAGCCTAACGCCTGTGCCCCACTCCGTACAGACTTTTCGCAAATGGGCGGTCAGGAGATCTGTCCCTAACGGGGGTTCGTTGCAATCAGTCTCTTAGTCAATAGCATGTGTAGTGAGCGATGTGTAGTCTTTATCAGGTAGGTCATCTATTCGGTCAGGCCACAACATCATTCTGGCTTGGATGTCATCTTCTGGTAGGGGAGCTTTCTTGCAATGCGATGAGTGGATCCAAGCGGGTCTTCCCTCCAGTTTCACAGAGTTTGGTGTCATCAGCAGCACTTGAACAGGACCATCAAATCTGGGATCGAGTGGTGTTCTCCTTACAAACTTTTTCACCAACACCCAGTCTCCTGGCTTTGAGGAGTGCATACCGGACACTGAATCTGGTTCTGGGAATGAAGAAAAAACTTGAGAATGGATGTTAGCAAGTTTCTTGGTGAGTTCAATTTACATAAGCAGACAAAGTATCATATTGCATAATCAGCTGCTGAGGGAAAGGATACCCCTAACCTAGGACTAGACCCAAACAAAATTTCATATGGTAACAGCTTTTCTGGGCCTCTGGGAGTGTGCCTAACACTGAGTAGTGTGATTGGGAGTGTGTAGGCCTAAGTCTGACCCTACTGCTGACTAGATCTCTCATGTGAGGTTTGCTGTGAATGTGGGTCCCTGGTCACTCTCTATCACTTCTGGGACCCCATAGCTGCATATCTCGTCTCTGAGAGTAGCTTCTTTGCAGTAGTCTTTGCTGACTGGTTCTTCACTGGGAAAGCTTCTGGCTGCCATCCTGAGAACATGTCCACGGCCACAAGGGCATATTTGAAACCTCCACTTGGCGGAATTTGGATGTGGTCTATCTGGATCCTCTGGGAGGGGTACGGTGGTCTGGCAATATGATGTATGGGAACTTTCTCCATTCTTCCAGGGTTGCATTGGCCACAGGTCAGACAGCTGTTTATGAACTTGGCTGTTAGGGTGGAGATTTCTGGGGCGAACCAGTGTGCACCAATCGGATCATTCATCTGTGTCTTTAATCTGTGTGTGGGCCCATGTGCCCACTGGACCACCATAGGGTACATGCTTCGGGGTAAACAAGGTTTGTAGTCCATTGAGTATACCCTTCCTTCTTCATGTGTTGCTCACTTCTGCATCCAGCATTCCTTCTTGTCCTTTGGGGCTTGCTCTTGCAGCTTTTTTGAGCAGATCCCAGGATGTCATCTTGTCAGGTTTCCTGTCTTCAGCCGTCCTGTAGTAGCCGTCCGGCTCTACGACCTCTTCCACTTTTCCATATTGTTTTCCCTTGACTGCTTCTTTGGCTGCCATATCCACCATGTTGTTGCCTCGTGCCTCTACTATGCTTAGTTTTCCACGCGCTTTGACTTTTAGTACTGTCACCACTTTTGGAAGTTGAAGTGCATTCAGCAGGTCCTTAATGGCTCCATGATGCTTCACGGTTGTTCCACTTGCTGTGATGAAGTCCCTTGCAGCCCAGATGGGTCCGAAGTCTTGTGCTATGCCATGCGAGTACCTCGAATCGGTATACATTTTCTCAGTCTTGTCTTCTGCCATCTGGTAGGTCTTCATCAGCGCTATCAGTTCTGCTTCCTGGGCTGACAGACTGGGCGGCAGACTTCTGGACCACAGGATCTCTTGATTGCTGGTCACTGCACATCCCGTGTGGAATCTTCCTTCATCATCTGCAAATCTGGAGCCATCCTCAGAGAGGATCAACCCTGGGTTGGTCAGTGGCTCTTCTGCCACCTTGGGTAGTCCTGCTGTTTCCTGTTGCATGATGCTGAAGCAATCATGGTCATCCGTCCGGAGCAAATTCAGATCCCTGCAGAAGGTATCATGCAGATTTTGATCAGACTTTTTATCTGACGATCCGTATCTGTATCCCCCCTTGGGAGTGGGAGTAGAGTGGGCGGATTGAGGACTGTGCATCTGCAGTTGGTGACATTGTCGGGCAGGAGTAGAGAGCACTGGAGGCGAAGATGCCTGGCGGTGGAGAGATGTTTTGGCTGGGTTTGGTTGAGGATTGCTCAGATGTCATGCAGAGCCAGGATTTCCAATGGTTTTTTCCACTGATGTCAGTAGTCCTGTCCAGGAGGGCGTGTGCTGCAACTGCTGCTCTCAAGCGGGAGGAAGAGGCTCCCCTTGCAACTGGATCCAGGCGAGCTGAAAAGTAGTCCAAAAGTCTCTGCTTTCCCCCCTGAAGGTGTGTCAGGACTCCAGTAGCAAGGCCTTCTTTTCTCATCAAGTAGAGACGGAATGGCTTCTTGTAGTCAGATAGGCCTAGTGCTGGCGCTGAGACTACAGAGCCTTTTAACTTCTTGAACGAACTGAAGGCCACATCTGTCTGGAGGAACGGGGTCACGCTGACGTATTCACACAGAGGCTGCATTAGGACGGAAGCATCAGGGATCCAGGCTCTGCAATACGAAACTAGACCAAGGAAGGCCTGTAGCACCTTCGGAGTTGTTGGAGGAACCATCTTCTCCACTGTGGTCTTCCGGTCATCTGTCAGGCGTTTCGCCTGGTGAGCAATACAGTGTCTCTGGAACGTAACTTGCTTCAGACACCACTGGACCTTGTTCTTTGAGATCTTGCAGTGCTGCTCCGCCAGGTAGAGTATGAGATACAAGGAATGGGCTTTACACTTGTCAAAGTCAATTGCACAAAGGAGTAGATCGTCCATGTATTGTAGGTGGGTTACTTCTGCATGGTCTGTGACCCAGTTGGTGAGGACTGTGGACATTGCTTTGGTGAACTGTGGAGGGCTGTTCTGGGCCCACTGTGGCATCACTGTCCATGTGTGGTGTCCCCCCTGGTGCATTAAGGCAAACAGGAACTGGTCTTCCGGATGAAGGGGAACACTGGAGAAAACATTAGCCAGGTTGTTCACTGTGAACACTTTTGCTGTGGCAGGCACATTTGAGAGCAGAGTGTGCAGATTCGGCATAATTGCAGTTTCAAACACCGTGGCGTCATTCACAGCTCTCAGGTCATATACCATTCTGAACTTGGCTGGCTCTCCTTTTACAGTCTTTTTCTTGACGGGGAAAAGCGGGGTATTGCAAGGCAATGTGCGAGGAACAATGATTCCTATTTCCAGGTAGACCTTCAGTTGGTCAGAGGCAGCTTGACTCTAGGCCTGGCCTGGGCCTTACGAGGGTACGGGGTACATGGCTTGAGTGACACCCGTACTGGGGCAACTTGAGGTTTTCTCACGTGCTGGGGTCCCTTAGATCATAGACTTTCTGGTACTATGTCCAGTACCTCCTTAAGTAGGCCTCATCGGTTGCTTAAGGTTCTTGTAGGGCCGCCAGCATGACTCTTCTTGGGTCAGGGATGAAGAAAGTGTCACAGACCCATTTTCCTGGAACACTGTGGTTGCCTTCAGCTTCTGCAGTAGGTTCGCTCCCAGTAGGTTGAGTGGAAGTTCCTTGACACCACAAACTGGGACAGGATAGAGTGTCCTGGCTGAGTGCACACGCTCAGTGGCTTTGTAAGCTGAGAATGTCTGACTTGACCACCAATGCCCATGCGAGACACAGAGGATTCTGATAGGCAGGTGGGATCAGCGAGTTCCACAGGTGTCATCACACTTCTGGCTGCACCACTTTGGATCTGACAACGCCATCCACTTTAAGAGCAATTTGAGGTATTGGTCCTGCAGATGAAGTTTTACATGTCAGGAGCGTAGTGTCTTGAGGACCTGGCTTGCTTGCCTCTGTCCTATGGACGGGGTACTTCACTGCTTTCTGCACTTCTTCCTTGACCTGTTTCTCCGGACCAACTCTTGGGTTGCATGGGTCCAGTCTCTTCGGGGACGTGGGTGCCCTGCACTGGTTCTGGTAATGGCCAAACTTGCCACAGATGTAACACTTGACACTTTCTGTCTGTGTAGGGTGGTTGCGCTTAAAGGTCAGTGGTCACCATGAGAGGGGCTGTCTTCTGCACCCCTGGTTGGGACTTAATCCCTTTGGCTACTGTGGACAACGGCATGATGGGTACTGTAGCGGCAGCGGGGTCCGGCCTGCTGATTGAAGCTGCGGTGGTAAGACGGGGCCTGCAGGTGCACTCGTGGCGAGGCCCGGGGGTGCCATGAGACCGGCGGCTGCATCCAACCCAAGGTCTTGGGGCATTACAGGGGCTGCGGCTGCATCTGCCATCACTTCTTCCCCCTGCTCCGACATAGCTTCTCCCCTTTGCTAACCTTATTGAGGTCGGTGTCTCCTCTCTGGAATCTGCAGCGGTTCTTCCGGTGTGTTGATCGGCACTTTGCAGCGTCTTCACCTCTGGCCCCCTTCCGGCGTTCTCAGCAGCACGGCACCCGTTTCCTTCTTCGCGCTCTTTGTGGTGCTATAATGGTGGCAGTTTTGGCAACAATTAGCAATAAACAGTCTCCTAGGCGCACATAAAACATTTTTTTCTGGGCCAGTCCACTGCTATTGACCTGTTCCTAGGCCTAGCCACTATCAGTGGTTTCCTGATTGGCTGTCTCAGTCCATGCCCAAAGGCCTATGTATCTGGTCATGAATGGTGAAGCCCAAGTCTTGGAATACTTGCATTACTCTGCCATGAAACTTCTTTACAGACTCTGTCTTATCTTGGCTCATGTCATGGCTTGTCCTGCCAATCTGCCTTTGGCCCACTCTCTGAGCTGTTCAATTAGCTGTGGCCCTGACTCCCAAGCGTGTACGTCTGATTCTGCTGGAAGTTTGAATTGTTTCTTCATGATTGGCCAGAGTTCATCACCTGCTTCTATTTTCATTCATGGCCCAGAGATCATTCCAGGTGGCTGCATATGTTTACTGCTTCTGCTACATTCTTCGGTAAAATGGCATGGGATGCATCCCTGGGTCTGGAAGATTGTCACCTGACTTGAAGTGCAGTGCACATAGTGTAATGGTGGTGCCTCTATCTGCCCTTGCATTCTTGGTGCCTGTGGGTTTCTTTTCTAGTACTGGACAGCATGTATGATGTTCCCTCTTCATCTTCATCAGAGGAATAGTTGTGATAGCTTGTACTGGGGTCGTACACTGACTGATATTGGACTTAGAAGTTGCTTTTTTATGCGAGGATGTCTTCCCCCTTGCTGAAGCTATGATGGATTAGGCTTATAGTTCTATGTTGGTGTGAATGTAGGCAGCTCTGACCGGTGCTGAAGCTGTACACTATCAATACATGGTGATATCAGTCCTCCCCCCTCTGCACCCAGGGCTGAGCTGTCTGCTACCTGATGTGTCTGGGGCTGCCCACTGTAGGGGGGGCTTTCACCTTCTTTCCCCTGTGGAGATCAGACTGAAAGAATCCATTGTGTCTTTCTCCTGAGACATCTGGCTTATTTCAAGAAACTTAAGCAAAGTTGACATTTCCTTTTATGGACGCATTCCTTCTTGACATTGTAACCTTTTACCTACATACCAGAAACTGAACCTTATCTCTAGTATAGACTGTTTTTGTAAAAGGATGTGAAATATGAGCGCTTGTGCGCATGTCTGTAAAATGTTTAACTTTTTGCTATAAAAAGGAGGGGGTAGAGCCCAGTGAGTCAGACGTGCTCCAGGGCTATCCCTGTCTATGAACACACAACCTTTTGTGCTGCGTGTCATTTCACTCGGATCCCTACCTCTAGTAAGCCAGGGACTGAGAAGGACTTAACATTACTTTGGCGCACCGAACAGGGACCTGAGGTGAGAGTATTTGCTCGAGATTTACCTGCGGATACGGACAACGGAGATCTGGGATAATGGACGGCAAATGAACTGAAAAACCTGGCCAGGTAAGAGACATTATTAGTTCTCTTTTATCTGCCCTGTATTATCCGAAAGATCTCTATGAGCCGTGTCACGCTGGGTTAGTCTAGTAGTGAGTAGATACCTATAAAACTCGGGTTACCATATTGTATAGATTTATGAGTCCTGTCCCTGGCAGTGTGTGAACAGTGTGAAGGTTGTGGTATGTTGTGAAAGAAGAGCAAAAGTGCGTAGAAAAATAAGCCGAAATAGTTGGGGTATAAGCCTTATACACGGAAGTCAGCCTAACTGGGTCATGTGGTTGCGTCCTTCTGGGAGACCTCCGCCCATGCTTGACTCTCAATTAAGTGCTTAACCTCCTTCATTTCTGGATAAGGTTTGATAGAATGAGCCCAGGACGCGGTTTCATGAGCCTGGGACAAGTATGCTAACTGACACAGAAAGTTTTGTGATCTGTATGGTGTTGCTGGGTCTGTTTGCGTGCATAATAGCACTTAAGTACGTCCTGCATATTAGAAGAAATGGAGCAGACAAGCCTTTCAATATTTTAGCTCCCTAGGAGAGAAGGCAACGAGACATCACCATAGAGTAAGTGATTGTCCAAACGTCACCTGGGGTAGAAATAGCTAATATTGAAGAGAAAAATGGGAAATAAACAGACAAAAACCGTCTTAGGACAAGTGGAAGCAGCAGATATCATACAGGAAAGATGTGGAAAGATAGTCAGAAGGCAGATTAGGAGGGTAAGAGAAAAATTGGGAATTTCAGAAGCACTTATGTTCAGTACAGAATGGGAAAAACTGAGTAAAGAACGAGGTGGAATTATCAAAGACAATGGGTGGGAAGAAATCATACATTGTATGATAGAAGTCTCAAAAACAGCAAGAGAAGAAAATTGGAGATATGATCCAGACACTTTCAAATGGTCTATAGGAAGGAAAGAATGTATTCCACCTTCTTACCTAGATCCAAAAGCCCAATCATTTGTACCATCTGGAAGAGCAGAAGGAGGAAAACAATTTCCAGCCTTGTATCCCAATCTTGGTGGGGTAGGAGGATGGGAGTGTTCACACTGTGGACAACAAAATCCAGATTGGAGAAATGATTGCCTAGCCTGTGGTACACCTAGATATGGCGCTGTACTTGCCCCTGTTAGGGTAGTACCAAGACCCTTTAGGGAACCTGGTGCTGACGGGGTAATGAACACCAGATATCATCAGACCAGACAATACTTTCCTTGGTCCCCTGCTGAGGGTATGTCCCTCCTGCATAATGCACCTGATCCCACTCAATATCCTATCCGATTTGCGCAGTATATACAACAAATCATGCAGACTCATGCTGGGGTCTGGGCGGACGGGGAAGAATTATGTAGAATGAAAATGTCCCCCGGACTTTTTCAGGAATTATTGACACACCTACAGCCCAATAGACCAGTGGCAGAAGGGGGTGCCTTACAGACAGAAGCATCAGGTACCCAGTTCACAGAGGCATTAATAATTTTCATGAGAGGAAAACAGAGGGAAAGGGGGTCTACAGGTGTGATTATGCAGAAATTTGGGCAAAGTATTGAAGAATATAGTCAAGAACTAGAAAATAGCTTTAGGGATGAAGGATTGGATTTGACTGATGCTTCAGTAAGGAGACTTTTTACAAAACAATTAATAGAGGGGCTAGATCCGAAAATCAGAGAAAAATTTAAATCCTCTACTCCAGATTGGAGAACAATTGAACAACCAAATATTGTGAAACAACGATGTTTAGGAATAGCCATGGATATGAGAGAGAATCGTAAGCCTGTTAGAATAGCACAAGCTAATACAGGAGGAAGAGTGAGACACAATTTTCCTTGCCACTACTGTAAAAAGCCAGGACATTTTCAGAGAGAATGCAGGAAAAAGTTGGCAGATATAAAGTCAGGCAAATTTGTTCCCAGAAATAACCCTCCCCAAACGGACAACCAGCAGAAATCTACCATCATAGATGGTCCCATACCAGATTCAGATTGACTCGATGTGTTACAAACTTCCCTACCAGCTAGAAGACCTATGATACAGGTGAATGTGGGGGGGAGAGAGATTCCATTTTTGATAGATACAGGTGCAACTTCCTCAATTTTGAATCAAGATTTTCTTCCGAATCCGGAAGATATTTCAGAACAAACAACTTTTGCTGAGGGTTATGATGGGGTAATTCGAACACTGCCATATACTGTGCCCCTAGAGGTCTCATTAGGACCTAAATGTTTTGCATCCAGATTTTTGTATGCCAGAGGTGCCCCAACATGTCTGTTAGGAACTGATGTCCTAAAGAAATTAGAAGCTAACATCAATTTTAGGGAAGATGGCACAGTTATGCTGACTATCCCTGATGATGCAGAATCATTAGAACAATATGTCAGAATTCAGGCTTTTGAGGATTATACTGAAGAAAAAGAGTACACCACAGATCTAGATCTCTCAATGATCCCAGAAACACTGTGGGCACAGGGTGACACTGATGTGGGATTATTGCATATCTCTCCTGTAAAATTATCTGTGCAACCAGGAACTGTTCTCCCACAGCTCAGACAATACCCTGTGAGTGCCCAGCAGGAATTAGCAATTACAAAACAGATAGAGGGATATAGAGAGAAAGGAGTTTTGGTAGAGATACAATCACCTGCTAACACTCCTCTGTATCCAGTCAAGAAGAGAACTCTTGATAAGGGTTCTATGCCCAAATATCGTATGGTACATTGTCATGATTCTCAATGGCGAGAGAACATAGCCCAGCATATATGAGAACTAGCTCTTGGAAGATGGAAACTATACTGACCATGAACTAAACCTGCCGCACAACTAGAAGTGGCCGGGTAGCATGCCTACGTTTTTTAACCCTAGATGCCCAGCGCCAGCTGGAGAACTACCTAATCCTAGCAGAGGAAAAGACAGTCCTGGCTCACCTCTAGAGAAATTTTCCCAAAAGGCAGACAGAGGCCCCCACATATATTGGCGGTGATTTTAGACGAAATGACAAACGTAGTATGAAAATAGGTTTAGCAAAATCGAGGTCCGCTTTCTAGATAGCAGGAAGACAGAAAGGACACTTTCATGGTCAGCAGAAAACCCTATCAAAACACCATCCAGAAATTCCTTTAAGACTCTAGCATTAACTCATAACACCAGAGTGGCAATTTCCGATCACAAGAGCTTTCCAGACACAGTAACGAAACAGCAGCTGTGAACAGGAACAAAATGCAAAAACACACAAGGACAAAAGTCCAACTTAGCTGGGAGTTGTCTAGTAGCAGGAACAAGCACAGAAGGCTTCTGATTACATTGTTGACCGGCAAGAAACTGACAGAGGAGCAAGGTTATATAGCGACTCCCACATCCTGATAGGAGCAGGTGAACAGAGGGGATGATGCACACAAGTTCAATTCCACAAGTGGCCACCGGGGGAGCCCAGAATCCAATTTCACAACAGTACCCCCCCCTCAAGGAGGGGGCACCGAACCCTCACCAGAACCACCAGGGCGATCAGGATGAGCCCTATGAAAGGCACGGACAAGATCGGAGGCATGAACATCAGAGGCAGTGACCCAAGAATTATCCTCCTGACCGTATCCCTTCCATTTGACCAGATACTGGAGTCTCCGTCTGGAAACACGAGAGTCTAAGATCTTTTCCACAACGTACTCCAACTCACCCTCAACCAACACCGGAGCAGGAGGCTCAACGGAAGGCACAACCGGTACCTCATACCTGCGCAACAATGACCGATGAAAAACATTATGAATCGAAAAGGATGCAGGGAGGTCCAAACGGAAGGACACAGGGTTAAGAATCTCCAATATCTTGTACGGGCCGATGAACCGAGGCTTAAACTTAGGAGAAGAAACCCTCATAGGGACAAAACGAGAAGACAACCACACCAAGTCCCCAACACAAAGCCGAGGACCAACACGACGACGGCGGTTGGCAAAAAGCTGAGTCTTCTCCTGGGACAACTTCAAATTGTCCACCACCTGCCCCCAAATCTGATGCAACCTCTCCACCACAGCATCCACTCCAGGACAATCCGAAGATTCCACTTGACCGGAGGAAAATCGAGGATGAAACCCCAAATTACAGAAAAACGGGGACACCAAGGTGGCAGAGCTGGCCCGATTATTGAGGGCGAACTCCGCCAAAGGCAAAAAAGCAACCCAATCATCCTGATCCGCAGACACAAAACACCTCAAATATGTCTCCAAGGTCTGATTAGTCCGCTCGGTCTGGCCATTAGTCTGAGGATGGAAAGCAGACGAAAAAGACAAATCTATGCCCATCCTAGCACAGAATGCCCGCCAAAATCTAGACACGAATTGGGTCCCTCTGTCAGAAAAGATATTCTCAGGAATACCATGCAAACGAACAACATTTTGAAAAAACAGAGGAACCAACTCGGAAGAAGAAGGCAACTTAGGCAAGGGAACCAGATGGACCATCTTAGAGAAACGGTCACACACCACCCAGATGACAGACATCTTCTGAGAAACAGGCAGATCCGAAATAAAATCCATCGAGATGTGCGTCCAAGGCCTCTTCGGGATAGGCAAGGGCAACAACAATCCACTAGCCCGAGAACAACAAGGCTTGGCCCGAGCACAAACGTCACAAGACTGCACAAAGCCTCGCACATCTCGTGACAGGGAAGGCCACCAGAAGGACCTTGCCACCAAATCCCTGGTACCAAAGATTCCAGGATGACCTGCCAACGCAGAAGAATGAACCTCAGAGATGACTCTACTGGTCCAATCATCAGGAACAAACAGTCTACCAGGTGGGCAACGATCAGGTCTATCCGCCTGAAACTCCTGCAAGGCCCGCCGCAGGTCTGGAGAAACGGCAGACAATATCACTCCATCTTTAAGGATACCTGTGGGCTCAGAATTACCAGGGGAGTCAGGCTCAAAACTCCTAGAAAGGGCATCCGCCTTAACATTCTTAGAACCCGGTAGGTACGACACCACAAAATTAAACCGAGAGAAAAACAACGACCAGCGCGCCTGTCTAGGATTCAGGCGCCTGGCAGACTCAAGGTAAATTAAATTTTTGTGGTCAGTCAATACCACCACCTGATGTCTGGCCCCCTCAAGCCAGTGACGCCACTCCTCAAAAGCCCACTTCATGGCCAAAAGCTCCCGATTCCCAATATCATAATTCCGCTCGGCGGGCGAAAATTTACGGGAAAAAAAAGCACAAGGTCTCATCACGGAGCAGTCGGAACTTCTCTGCGACAACACCGCCCCAGCTCCGATTTCAGAAGCGTCGACCTCAACCTGAAAAGGAAGAGCAACATCAGGCTGACGCAACACTGGGGCGGAAGAAAAGCGGCGCTTGAGCTCCCGAAAGGCCTCCACAGCATCAGGGGACCAATCAGCAACATCAGCACCCTTCTTAGTCAAATCAGTCAATGGTTTTACAACATCAGAAAAACCAGCAATAAATCGACGATAAAAGTTAGCAAAGCCCAAAAATTTCTGAAGACTCTTAAGAGAAGAGGGTTGCGTCCAATCACCAATAGCCTGAACCTTGACAGGATCCATCTCGATGGAAGAGGGGGAAAAAATGTATCCCAAGAAAGAAATCTTTTGAACCCCAAAAACACACTTAGAACCCTTCACACACAAGGAATTAGACCGCAAAACCTGAAAAACCCTCCTGACCTGCTGGACATGAGAGTCCCAGTCATCCGAAAAAATCAGAATATCATCCAGATACACAATCATAAATTTATCCAAATAATCGCGGAAAATGTCATGCATAAAGGACTGGAAGACTGAAGGGGCATTTGAAAGACCAAAAGGCATCACCAAATACTCAAAATGGCCCTCGGGCGTATTAAATGCGGTTTTCCACTCATCCCCCTGCTTGATTCGCACCAAATTATACGCCCCACGGAGATCAATCTTAGAGAACCACTTGGCCCCCTTTATACGAGCAAACAAATCAGTAAGCAGTGGTAACAGATATTGATATTTAACCGTGATTTTATTCAAAAGTCGATAATCAATACACGGCCTCAAAGAGCCGTCTTTCTTAGACACAAAGAAAAAACCGGCTCCTAAGGGAGATGATGAAGGACGAATATGTCCCTTTTCCAAGGACTCCTTTATATATTCTCGCATAGCAGCGTGTTCAGGCACAGACAGATTAAATAAACGACCCTTAGGGTATTTACTACCCGGAATCAAGTCTATGGCACAATCGCACTCCCGGTGCGGAGGTAATGAACCAACCTTGGGTTCTTCAAAAACGTCACGAAAGTCAGACAAGAATTCAGGAATCTCAGAGGGAATAGATGATGAAATGGAAACCAAAGGTACGTCCCCATGAGTTCCTTTACATCCCCAGCTTAACACAGACATAGCTCTCCAGTCGAGGACTGGGTTATGAGATTGCAGCCATGGCAATCCCAGCACCAAAACATCATGTAGATTATACAGCACCAGAAAGCGAATAACCTCCTGGTGATCCGGATTAACACGCATAGTCACTTGTGTCCAGTATTGTGGTTTATTACTAGCCAATGGGGTGGAGTCAATCCCTTTCAGAGGTATCGGAGCCTCCAATGGCTCCAAATCATACCCACAGCGTTTGGCAAAGGACCAATCCATAAGACTCAAAGCAGCGCCAGAGTCGACATAGGCGTCCGCGGTAATAGATGACAAAGAACAAATCAGGGTCACAGATAGAATAAACTTAGACTGTAAAGTGCTAATTGAAACAGACTTGTCAGGCTTCTTAGTACGCTTAAAGCATGCTGATATAACATGAGTTGAATCACCACAATAGAAGCACAACCCATTTTTTCGTCTAAAATTCTGCCGCTCGCTTCTGGACAGAATTCTATCACATTGCATATTTTCTGGCGTTTTCTCAGTAGACACCGCCAAATGGTGCACAGGTTTGCGCTCCCGCAGACGCCTATCGATCTGAATAGCCATCGTCATGGACTCATTCAGACTCGCAGGCACAGGGAACCCCACCATAACATCCTTAATGGCATCAGAGAGACCTTCTCTGAAAATCGCCGCCAGGGCGCACTCATTCCACTGAGTAAGCACAGACCATTTACGGAATTTTTGGCAGTATATTTCAGCTTCATCTTGCCCCTGAGACAAGGACATCAAGGCCTTTTCCGCCTGAAGCTCTAAATGAGGTTCCTCATAAAGCAACCCCAAGGCCAGAAAAAACGCATCCACATTGAGCAACGCAGGATCCCCTGGTGCCAATGCAAAAGCCCAGTCTTGAGGGTCGCCCCGGAGCAAGGAAATTACAATCCTGACCTGCTGTGCAGGGTCTCCGGCAGAGCGAGACTTCAGGGACAAAAACAATTTGCAATTATTTTTAAAATTTTGAAAGTGAGATCTATTCCCCGAGAAGAATTCAGGCAAAGGAATTCTAGGCTCAGACATAGGTGCATGAACAACAAAATCTTGCAAATTTTGTACCTTTGTGGCGAGATTATTCAAACCTGTAGCTACACTCTGAAGATCCATTTGAAACAGGTGAACACAGAGCCATTCAAGGATTAGAAGGAGAGAAAGAGAGGAAGCCTGCAGTATAGGCAGACTAGCAAGTGATTCAATTAAGAGCACACTCAGAACTAGAGGAAGAAAAAAAAAAAAAAAAAAATTGTAGCAGACTTCTTTTTTCTCTCCTTTCTCAGCCAGTAATTTAACCCTTTTTTGGGCCGGTCAAACTGTCATGATTCTCAATGGCGAGAGAACATAGCCCAGCATATATGAGAACTAGCTCTTGGAAGATGGAAACTATACTGACCATGAACTAAACCTGCCGCACAACTAGAAGTGGCCGGGTAGCATGCCTACGTTTTTTAACCCTAGATGCCCAGCGCCAGCCGGAGAACTACCTAATCCTAGCAGAGGAAAAGACAGTCCTGGCTCACCTCTAGAGAAATTTTCCCAAAAGGCAGACAGAGGCCCCCACATATATTGGCGGTGATTTTAGACGAAATGACAAACGTAGTATGAAAATAGGTTTAGCAAAATCGAGGTCCGCTTTCTAGATAGCAGGAAGACAGAAAGGACACTTTCATGGTCAGCAGAAAACCCTATCAAAACACCATCCAGAAATTCCTTTAAGACTCTAGCATTAACTCATAACACCAGAGTGGCAATTTCCGATCACAAGAGCTTTCCAGACACAGTAACGAAACAGCAGCTGTGAACAGGAACAAAATGCAAAAACACACAAGGACAAAAGTCCAACTTAGCTGGGAGTTGTCTAGTAGCAGGAACAAGCACAGAAGGCTTCTGATTACATTGATGACCGGCAAGAAACTGACAGAGGAGCAAGGTTATATAGCGACTCCCACATCCTGATAGGAGCAGGTGAACAGAGGGGATGATGCACACAAGTTCAATTCCACAAGTGGCCACCGGGGGAGCCCAGAATCCAATTTCACAACAGACAACACCAGGCAGGGGCAGACACCTTTAGTAGGCCGGAACAGCCAATTTCATTTTTAAAATTCGTAATTTGGAACAGAAGGTTGAAGCACAGCTTTATTCAGTTGCAGCTTCTTGGCAATAATATAAAGAAGACGCGACAGGACAACACTCGGTGGATGCCATATCTGTGTTTTCAATGGAAAAAAAACTTTCAGTTAACTACTTGCAGGAGAAAGTTTTTGCAGCTGGTGGACAATTTTTTTTTAAAAAAGCAGTTAATAAGAGGCAGAAGGTAGAAGCTCAGCTTTATTCAGTTGCAGCTTCTTGGCAATAATATAAAGAAGACGCGACAGGACAACACTCGGTGGATGCCATATCTGTGTTTTCAATGGAAAAAAACCTTTCAGTTAACTACTTGCAGGAGAAAGTTTTTGTAGCTGGTGGACAATTTTTGTACTGTACCAGTTTTTTGTTGTATGTGTTTTTGTTTTTAATGTTAAAATGTCTGCATTTGATATCTCTCCAGTATTTTCTTTTTTATAAGCAAAATACTGCAGTTTTACATCGGTTACATGGATACACGGGCAGGCAGCTTGGTGGTCAGTGGAGGAGTATTTAAAGTAGGGACCGCAGACAGGCTATCAAAGGCCTAAAATAACAAACAATAGGCTCATGGCAGTTTTAAATCGGTTACATGGATACACGGGCAGGCAGCTTGGTGGTCAGTGGAGGAGTATTTAAAGTAGGGACCGCAGACAGGCTATCAAAGGCCTAAAATAACAAACAATAGGCTTATGGCAGTTTTACATCGGTTACATGGATACACGGGCAGGCAGCTTGGTGGTCAGTGGAGGAGTATTTAAAGTAGGGACCGCAGACAGGCTATCAAAGGCCTAAAATAACAAACAATAGGCTCATGGCTGTTTTACATCGGTTACATGGATACACGGGCAGGCAGCTTGGTGGTCAGTGGAGGAGTATTTAAAGTAGGGACCGCAGACAGGCTATCAAAGGCCTAAAATAACAAACAATAGGCTTATGGCAGTTTTACATCGGTTACATGGATACACGGGCAGGCAGCTTGGTGGTCAGTGGAGGAGTATTTAAAGTAGGGACCGCAGACAGGCTATCAAAGGCCTAAAATAACAAACAATAGGCTCATGGCAGCTTTACATCGGTTACATGGATACACAGGCAGCTTGGTGGTCAGTGGAGGAGTATTTAAAGTAGGGACCGCAGACAGGCTATCAAAGGCCTAAAATAACAAACAATAGGCTCATGGCTGTTTTACATCGGTTACATGGATACACGGGCAGGCAGCTTGGTGGTCAGTGGAGGAGTATTTAAAGTAGGGACCGCAGACAGGCTATCAAAGGCCTAAAATAACAAACAATAGGCTCATGGCAGCTTTACATCGGTTACATGGATACACAGGCAGCTTGGTGGTCAGTGGAGGAGTATTTAAAGTAGGGACCGCAGACAGGCTATCAAAGGCCTAAAATAACAAACAATAGGCTCATGGCTGTTTTACATCGGTTACATGGATACACGGGCAGGCAGCTTGGTGGTCAGTGGAGGAGTATTTAAAGTAGGGACCGCAGACAGGCTATCAAAGGCCTAAAATAACAAACAATAGGCTTATGGCAGTTTTACATCGGTTACATGGATACACGGGCAGGCAGCTTGGTGGTCAGTGGAGGAGTATTTAAAGTAGGGACCGCAGACAGGCTATCAAAGGCCTAAAATAACAAACAATAGGCTCATGGCTGTTTTACATCGGTTACATGGATACACGGGCAGGCAGCTTGGTGGTCAGTGGAGGAGTATTTAAAGTAGGGACCGCAGACAAGCTATCAAAGGCCTAAAATAACAAACAATAGGCTCATGGCAGCTTTACATCGGTTACATGGATACACAGGCAGCTTGGTGGTCAGTGGAGGAGTATTTAAAGTAGGGACCGCAGACAGGCTATCAAAGGCCTAATATAACAAACAATAGGCTCATGGCTGTTTTACATCGGTTACATGGATACACGGGCAGGCAGCTTGGTGGTCAGTGGAGGAGTATTTAAAGTAGGGACCGCAGACAGGCTATCAAAGGCCTAAAATAACAAACAATAGGCTCATGGCAGTTTTACATCGGTTACATGGATACACAGGCAGCTTGGTGGTCAGTGGAGGAGTATTTAAAGTAGGGACCGCAGACAGGCTATCAAAGGCCTAAAATAACAAACAATAGGCTCATGGCTGTTTTACATCGGTTACATGGATACACGGGCAGGCAGCTTGGTGGTCAGTGGAGGAGTATTGCAAGGAGTGTCTGTCCCAGTACTCCCAAAATATAAATAGATGTTAATGTCTCGCAAAACAACCAAAAAAAAAAAAAGGTGGCATACTTAGATACAGGGGTGGGCTCATCTGCTGAGTTTCTGACATAGTAATTTGTCAGTAACTATTTAATGGTGCCAATATAGGACACAGACACAGACTACTTTAAGTTGCATCATAGATGTCTTACAAATTTGTATTGTCAGTGCCAGACATTGAATGATGTCAGCGAATAGACTAAAGATTGGTGGAGCTGTGCGACATAATTTTGCACGTGGTAGAGCACAGTTTGAGCTGGGGGAGGGGGGAACTCTCTTGAGGCCGGCGGGACCGCCCCAGGGCCCCTCATGTTACAACGGTGTGTCTGACGTTGGGTGCGCACCACCACCGCCAGAGACACTACATTGTACTATGAGGGACCCAGTAGCAATGCCGTCAACCAAAAGCGAGCACACCCACCTCTTCAGACAAACAGCAGTCTCACGGGTGCTTGCGCCAAGTCGCGATACCACGGCCCCGTGTGGGGAGTTTGGCCATTTAGGGAGGTGTAAACATGTCGTATGCTGTACAATCAGCTGCAGCAAATTAGACATTAGAAAAGTAATTCACAGGCAAGAGCTTTTCATAGGAAAGCTAAGTGTCGGCCGGGCAAGGTGGGGCAAAAGATTTCGAAATCCAGTTGTGGTTCATTTTAATGAATGTTAGATCATCAACATTTTGGGTAGCCAGACGAGTCCTTTTTTCGGTTAATATTGAACCTGCAGCACTGAATACTCTTTCTGATAGGACAATTGCTGCCGGGCAAGCAAGCTCCTGCAATGCATATTCTGCCAATTCTGGCCAGGTGTCTAATTTTGATGCCCAGTAATCAAATGGGAATGACGGTTGAGGGAGAACATCGATAAGGGATGAAAAATAGTTAGTAACCATACTGGACAAATGTTGTCTCCTGTCACTTTCAATTGATGCAACAGTACCTGTCCTGTCTGCGGTCATAGCAAAATCACTCCACAACCTGGTCAGAAAACCCCTCTGTCCAACGCCACTTCTGATGTGTGCACCCCTAACACTCCTAGTCTGTTGCCCCCTTGAGCTCGTGTGAGAACGATCACGTGCGCTGTGTGCTGGGAATGCCTGAAGCAAACGGTCAACAAGAGTTGATTGTTTGGTTGCTAATATTAGTTCCAAGTTCTCATGTGGCATAATATTTTGCAATTTGCCTTTATAGCGTGGATCAAGGAGGCAGGCCAACCAGTAATCGTCATCGTTCATCAATTTCGTTATGCGTGTGTCCCTTTTTAGGATACGTAAGGCATAATCCGCCATGTGGGCCAAAGTTCCAGTTGTCAAATCTCCGGTTGTGATTGGGTGAGGGGCAGTTGCAGGCAAATCTACGTCACTTGTGTCCCTCAAAAAACCAGAACCCGGCCTTGACACGCAACCAATTTCCAGTGCCCCCGGGAAAGGTTCCGCATTAAAAATATACTCATCCCCATCATCCTCCTCGTCCTCCACCTCCTCTTCGCCCGCTACCTCGTCCTGTACACTGCCCTGACCAGACAATGGCTGACTGTCATCAAGGCTTTCCTCTTCCTCTGGTGCAGACGCCTGCTCCTTTATGTGCGTCAAACTTTGCATCAGCAGACGCATTAGGGGGATGCTCATGCTTATTACGGCGTTGTCTGCACTAACCAGCCGTGTGCATTCCTCAAAACACTGAAGGACTTGACACATGTCTTGTATCTTCGACCACTGCACACCTGACAACTCCATGTCTGCCATCCTACTGCCTGCCTGTGTATGTGTATCCTCCCACAAAAACATAACAGCCCGCCTCTGTTGGCACAGTCTCTGAAGCATGTGCAGTGTTGAGTTCCACCTTGTTGCAACGTCTATGATTAGGCGATGCTGGGGAAGGTTCAAAGACCGCCGATAGGTCTGCATACGGCTGGCGTGTACAGGCGAACGTCGGATATGTGAGCCAAGTCCACGCACTTTGAGGAGCAGGTCGGAGAACCCAGGATAAGTTTTCAATAAGCACTGCACCACCAGGTTTAAGGTGTGAGCCAGGCAAGGAATGTGTTTCAGTTGGGAAAGGGAGATGGCAGCCATGAAATTCCTTCCGTTATCACTAACTACCTTGCCTGCCTCAAGATCTACTGTGCCCAGCCACGACTGCGTTTCTTGTTGCAAGAACTCGGACAGAACTTCCGCGGTGTGTCTGTTGTCGCCCAAACACTTCATAGCCAATACAGCCTGCTGACGCTTGCCAGTAGCTGGCCCATAATGGGACAACTGGTGTGCAACAGTGTCATCTGCCGATGGAGTGGTTGGCCGACTGCGGTCTGTGGAAGAGCTGTAGCTTCTGCAGGAGGACGAGGAGGAGGAGGAGGAGGGGGTGCGAACGCCTACAGCCAACTGTTTCCTAGACCGTGGGCTAGGCACAACTGTCCCGAAATTGATGTCCCCTGTGGACCCTGCATCCACCACATTCACCCAGTGTGCCGTGATGGACACATAACGTCCCTGGCCATGCCTACTGGTCCATGCATCTGTAGTCAGGTGCACCTTTGTACTCACAGATTGCCTGAGTGCATGGACGATGCGCTGTTTAACATGCTGGTGCAGGGCTGGGATGGCTTTTCTGGAAAAAAAGTGTCGACTGGGTAGCTCGTATCGTGGTTCAGCGTACTCCATCAGGGCCTTGAAAGGTTCGCTTTCAACTAACCGGTAGGGCATCATCTCTAATGAGATTAGTCTAGCTATGTGGGCGTTAAAACCCTGTGTACGCGGATGCGAGGATAAGTACTTCCTTTTTCTAACCAGAGTCTCATGTAGTGTGAGCTGAACTGGAGAGATGGAGATTGTGGAACTTGCGGGTGTGCCGGTGGACATGGCAGACTGAGAGACGGTTGGAGACGGTATTGTTTCCGCCGGTGCCCTAGATGCAATATTTCCGCCTACAAAACTGGTGATTCCCTGACCCTGACTGCTTTTGGCTGGCAAAGAAACCTGCACAGATACTGCCGGTGGTGCGGAAAATGGTGGCCTTACAGTGACGGAAGGGATGTTGCGTTGATGACTAGCTTCATTGGCCGAGGGTGCTACAACCTTAAGGGACGTTTGGTAGTTAGTCCAGGCTTGAAAATGCATGGTGGTTAAGTGTCTATGCATGCAACTAGTATTGAGACTTTTCAGATTCTGACCTCTGCTTAAGCTAGTAGAACATTTTTGACAGATGACTTTGCGCTGATCAATTGGATGTTGTTTAAAAAAATGCCAGACTGCACTCTTCCTAGCATCGGATCCCTTTTCAGGGATTGCAGACTGAGCTTTAACCGGATGGCAACGCTGTGCTCCAACAGGTTTTGGCTTTGACACGCGTTTTGGGCCAGATAGGGGCCCGGCAGATGGAACCTGTTGCGATGTTGATGCCTGCTGCGGCCCCTTCTCCACCTCCGCTTCTGAACTACTGCTGCCTGCACCCTGTTCCCCCAATGGCTGCCAATCGGGGTCAACAACCGGGTCATCTATTACCTCCTCTTCGAGCTCGTGTGCAACTTCGTCTGTGTCACTGTGTCGGTCTGTGGTATAGCGTTCGTGGCGGGGCAACATAGTCTCATCAGGGTCTGATTGTGGATCTGTACCCTGAGAGGGCAATGTGGTGGTCTGAGTCAAAGGAGCAGCATAGTACTCTGGCTGTGGCTGTGCATCAGTGCACTCCATGTCAGAATCTACTTGTAATGGGCATGGCCTGTTAAGTGTTTCACTTTCTAAGCCAGGGACGGTATGTGTAAAGAGCTCCATGGAGTGACCCGTTGTGTCGCCTGCTGCATCCTTCTCTCTTGTTGTAGTTTTTGCTGAGGAGGACAAGGAAGCGACTTGTCCCTGACCGTGAACATCCACAAGCGACGCGCTGCTTTTACATTTACCAGTTTCAGAAGAGGAGGCAAAAGAGCTAGAGGCTGAGTCTGCAATGTAAGCCAAAACTTGCTGTTGCTGCTCCGGCTTTAAAAGCGTTTTTCCTACTCCCAGAAAAGAGAGCGTTCGAGGCCTTGTGTAGCCAGACGACGAAACTGGCTCCACAGCTCCAGACTTAGGTGGAATATTTTTATCCCCACGACCACCTGATGCTCCACTACCACTACCATCATTACCAGCTGACAATGAACGCCCACGGCCACGACCTCTTGCACCAGACTTCCTCATTGTTTTAAAAAATTAACCAAAGTAACTTTATTTGTTGCTGTCAAACAACTTACACGGTGAGCTATAACTTCAGTATGATTTCTATATCCCTTAACAGGTTGGTGAGACCACAAGGAAAATCAGGCACAATGTTACACACTCTGTTTTCTGTGGCACAAAATCACAGAGATGACACACACGCAGGACTGTCACTCAAGCACTAATGTCAATATTATTCTCCCACCTAATTTTTTTTTTTTTTTCTCAGGGAGACTTTAGAAACCAAATAAGATAAAATGTTTTTTTCAGGGACAATTTAGAAACCAAATACTAATAAAAAAAAAAAAATAGCCTTTCTATGGCCCACAATTAGAGAGAGAGAGGTGGCACACCCAGGAGTCAAGACTGGCACACAAGCTGAAAGGGCAATATTACTCTCCCACTGTTTTTTTATGTATTTTTTTTTTTCAGGGAGACTTTAGAAACCAAATAATATTAAACAAAGCAAAAAAATAAATAGGCTTTCTATGGCCCACAATTAGAGAGAGAGAGGTGGCACACCCAGGAGTCAAGACTGGCACACAAGCTGAAAGGGCAATATTACTCTCCCACTGTTTTTTTATGTATTTTTTTTTTTCAGGGAGACTTTAGAAACCAAATAATATTAAAAAAAGCAAAAAAATAAATAGGCTTTCTATGGCCCACAATTAGAGAGAGAGAGGTGGCACACCCAGGAGTCAAGACTGGCACACAAGCTGAAAGGGCAATATTACTCTCCCACTGTTTTTTTTATGTATTTTTTTTTTCAGGGAGACTTTAGAAACCAAATAATATTAAAAAAAGCAAAAAAATAAATAGGCTTTCTATGGCCCACAATTAGAGAGAGAGAGGTGGCACACCCAGGAGTCAAGACTGGCACACAAGCTGAAAGGGCAATATTACTCTCCCACTGTTTTTTTATGTATTTTTTTTTTTCAGGGAGACTTTAGAAACCAAATAATATTAAACAAAGCAAAAAAATAAATAGGCTTTCTATGGCCCACAATTAGAGAGAGAGAGGTGGCACACCCAGGAGTCAAGACTGGCACACAAGCTGAAAGGGCAATATTACTCTCCCACTGTTTTTTTATGTATTTTTTTTTTTTCAGGGAGACTTTAGAAACCAAATAATATTAAAAAAAGCAAAAAAATAAATAGGCTTTCTATGGCCCACAATTAGAGAGAGAGAGGTGGCACACCCAGGAGTCAAGACTGGCACACAAGCTGAAAGGGCAATATTACTCTCCCACTGTTTTTTTATGTACTTTTTTTTTTTTCAGGGAGACTTTAGAAACCAAATAATATTAAAAAAAGCAAAAAAATAAATAGGCTTTCTATGGCCCACAATTAGAGAGAGAGAGATGGCACACCCAGGAGTCAAGACTGGCACACAAGCTGAAAGGGCAATATTACTCTCCCACTGTTTTTTTATGTATTTTTTTTTTTTCAGGGAGACTTTAGAAACCAAATAATATTAAAAAAAGCAAAAAAATAAATAGGCTTTCTATGGCCCACAATTAGAGAGAGAGAGGTGGCACACCCAGGAGTCAAGACTGGCACACAAGCTGAAAGGGCAATATTACTCTCCCACTGATTTTTTATGTATTTTTTTTTTTCAGGGAGACTTTAGAAACCAAATAATATTAAACAAAGCAAAAAAATAAATAGGCTTTCTATGGCCCACAATTAGAGAGAGGTGGCACACCCAGGAGTCAAGACTGGCACACAAGCTGAAAGGGCAATATTACTCTCCCACTGTTTTTTTATGTACTTTTTTTTTTTCAGGGAGACTTTAGAAACCAAATAATATTAAAAAAAGCAAAAAAATAAATAGGCTTTCTATGGCCCACAATTAGAGAGAGAGAGGTGGCACACCCAGGAGTCAAGACTGGCACACAAGCTGAAAGGGCAATATTACTCTCCCACTGTTTTTTTTATGTATTTTTTTTTTTTCAGGGAGACTTTAGAAACCAAATAATATTAAACAAAGCAAAAAAATAAATAGGCTTTCTATGGCCCACAATTAGAGAGAGAGAGGTGGCACACCCAGGAGTCAAGACTGGCACACAAGCTGAAAGGGCAATATTACTCTCCCACTGTTTTTTTATGTATTTTTTTTTTTTCAGGGAGACTTTAGAAACCAAATAATATTAAAAAAAGCAAAAAAATAAATAGGCTTTCTATGGCCCACAATTAGAGAGAGAGAGGTGGCACACCCAGGAGTCAAGACTGGCACACAAGCTGAAAGGGCAATATTACTCTCCCACTGTTTTTTTATGTATTTTTTTTTTCAGGGAGACTTTAGAAACCAAATAATATTAAACAAAGCAAAAAAATAAATAGGCTTTCTATGGCCCACAATTAGAGCGAGAGAGGTGGCACACCCAGGAGTCAAGACTGGCACACAAGCTGAAAGGGCAATATTACTCTCCCACTGTTTTTTTATGTTTTTTTTTTTTTTTCACGGAGACTTTAGAAACCCAATAATATTAAAAAAAACAAAAAAATAAATAGGCTTTGTATGGCCCACTGAATGAGAGATGGCACACACAGGAGTGGCACACAAGCCCTGACTGAGGCCAATATTTTTCTCCCACTGATTGATGTAGTGTTTTTGTGTTGAGGTAGATTTTAGAACACAAATCAAGGAAAAAAATAAATAGGCTTTCTATGGCCCACTCAGTGAGAGATGGCACACACAGGGATGGCACTGTAGCAGAAATGCCAATCTTAATCTTCCACAAAAAAAAAAAAAAAAAACAGGGACTGTCCTACAATTACTATCTCCCTGCAGTAATGTAAGCCAGGTATGGCAGGCAGCAATAGGAGTGGACTGATGCACAAATTAAATAAAAAGTGTGGACAAACAAAAAAGATAGCTGTGCAGAAAGGAAGGAACAAGAGGATATGTGCTTTGAAAAAAGCAGTTGGTTTGCACAGTGGCGTACACACAGCAATACAGCTATCACGGAGCCTTCTAGGGCAGCCCAATGAGCTACAGCGCTGAGGGAAAAAAAAAATATGTAGCTTCCAGTGTCCCTGCACACCGAAGGTGGTGTTGGACAGTGGAAATCGCTACAGCACAAGCGGTTTGGTGGTTAGTGGACCCTGCCTAACGCTATCCCTGCTTCTGACGAAGCGGCAGCAACCTCTCCCTAAGCTCAGATCAGCAGCAGTAAGATGGCGGTCGGCGGGAACGCCCCTTTATAGCCCCTGTGACGCCGCAGACAGCAAGCCAATCACTGCAATGCCCTTCTCTAAGATGGTGGGGACCAGGACATATGTCATCACGCTGCCCACACTCTGCGTTCACCTTCATTGGCTGAGAAATGGCGCTTTTCGCGTCATTGAAACGCGACTTTGGCGCGAAAGTCGCGTACCGCATGGCCGACAAGCACAGGGGTCGGATCGGGTTTCATGAGACGCCGACTTAGCCAAAAGTCGGCGACTTTTGAAAATGAACGACCCGTTTCGCTCAACCCTACTCAGGAAGGATATAATGGAACTAGAGCGAGTACAAAGGAGGGCAACAAAATTAATAAAGGGGATGGGGGAACTACAATACCCAAAGAGATTACCAAAATTAGGATTAGTTAGTCTAGAAAAAAGATGATTGAGGGGCGATCTAATAACCATGTATAAGTGTATAAGGGGAAAATACAAATATCTCTCTGAGGATCTGTTTATACCAAGGAAGGTGATGGTCACAAGGGGGCATTCTCTGCGTCTGGAGGAGAGAAGGTTTTTCCACCAACATAGTAGGATTTTTTACTTATAGAGCAATGAGAATCTGGAATTCCTCGCCTGAGGAGGTGGTGATGGCGAACTCAGTGAAGGGGTTCAAGAGAGGCCTGGATGTCTTCCTGGAGTGTAACAATATTGTATCTTACAGTTATTAGGTTCCTTAGAAAGACGTAGATCTGGGAATTTATTCTGATGGAATTTAGGTTGAACTAGATGGACAAATGTATTTTTGCTAACTATGTTACTAGTATGTGGTATTATCCGGTCACTGTGGTGGTAATATGTGTTATGGTCATGGTGTGGCGGCATTTGTTCCTTATATGTGTGTCAAGGTGAAAATATATATCTTTATACTCTTTTTGTACGGCTATACTCTTATACTGTGAAACAATAAGTTTTTCCTATGCTTGCAGATATACAGTTAGGTCCATATATATTTGGACACAGACAACATTTTTCTAATTTTGGTTATAGACATTACCACAATGAATTTTAAACAAAACAATTCCGATGTAGTTGAAGTTCAGACTTTCAGCTTTCATTTGGGGGTATCCACATTAAAATTGGATGAAGGGTTTAGGAGTTTCAACTCCTTAACATGTGCCTCCCTGTTTTTAAAGGGACCAAAAGTAATTGGACAGATTAAATAATTTTAAAGAAAATGTTCATTTCTAGTACTTGGTTGAAAACCCTTTGTTGGCAATGACTGCCTGAAGTCTTGAACTCATGGACATCACCAGACGCTGTGTTTCCTCCTTTTTGATGCTCGGCCAGGCCTTCACTGCGGTGGTTTTCAGTTGCTGTTTGTTTGTGGGCCTTTCTGTCTGAAGTTTAGTCTTTAACAAGTGAAATGCTGCTCAATTGGGTTGAGATCAGGTGACTGACTTGGCCATTCAAGAATATTCCACTTCTTTGATTTAATAAACTCCTGAGTTGCTTTGGCTTTATGTTTTGAGTCGTTGTCCATCTGTAGGATGAAACGACGACCAATCAGTTTGCTGCATTTGGCTGGATCTGAGCACACAGTATGGCTCTGAATACCTCAGAATTCATTCGGCTGCTTCTGTCCTGTGTCACATCATCAATAAACACTAGTGACCCAGTGCCACTGGCAGCCATGCATGCCCAAGCCATCACACTGCCTCCGCCGTGGTTTACAGATGATGTGGTATGCTTTGGATCATGAGCTGTACCACGCCTTCGCCATACTTTTCTCTTTCCATCATTCTGGTAGAGGATGATCTTGGTTTCATCTGTCCAAAGAATGTTCTTCCAGAACTGTGCTGGCTTTTTTAGTTGTTTTTTTTAGCAAAGTCCAGTCTAGCCTTTTTATTCTTGATTCTTATGAGTGGCTGCACCGTGCAGTGAACCTTCTGTATTTACTCTCATGCAGTCTTCTCTTTATGGTAGATTTGGATATTGATACGCCGACCTCCTGGAGAGTGTTATTCACTTGGTTGGCTGTTGTGAAGGGGTTTCTCTTCACCATGGAGATTATTCTGCGATCATCCACCACTGTTGTCTTCCGTGGGCGCCCAGGTCTTTTTGCATTGATGAGTTCACCAGTGCTTTCTTTCTTTCTCAGGATGTACCAAACTGTAGATTTTGCCACTCCTAATATTGTAGCAATTTCTCGGATGTTTTTTTTTTCTGTTTTCGCAGCTTAAGGATGGCTTGATTCACCTGCATGGAGAGCTCCTTTGACGAAATGTTTACTTCACAGCAAAACCTTCCAAATGCAAGCACCACACCTCAGATCAACTCCAGGCCTTTTATCTGCTTAATTTAGAATGGCATAACGAAGGGACTGCCCACACCTGTCCATAAAATAGCCTTGGAGTCAATTGTCCAATTACTTTTGGTCCCTTTAAAAACAGGGTGGCACATGTTAAGGAGCGGAAGCTCCTAAACCCTTCATCCAATTTTAATGTGGATACCCTCAAATGAAAGCTGAAAGTCTGAACTTCAACTGCATCTGAATTGTTTTGCTTAAAATTCATTGTGGTAATGTCTATAACCAAAATTAGAAAAATGACGTCTCTGTCCAAATATATATGGACCTAACTGTAACTGTATTTAAGATGGCTACCAGTATTCACCTTTACCCTAGTTTTCGTCTCTGAAGCAAAAAGTATTGTTTCTTCTGAAATTGAAACTTCTGGAATGAGAAGATAAGGAGGAACCACCAGGAGACACCGGACAAATCAAAACTGGACACTAGACGTATACTGCTTAACTCCGCCTAATGCACGCCTTCCCCTAACACTCAATATAGTATTCTGTATTTGTAAATAAAGTTAGTTGCTGTACCGCTGCAGACACGTGTGGATGCAGGGACATCAGCTAAGATTGAGTCAGCTGCGTGTCTGAATCATTTTTACTCGGTACCAGATGCTCTGCACACACACTTTAATTTGGAATGACTGGTGAATGAGGGATATTGTCGTGACGACCCCGACAATTTGGTGCGACCAACGTGGGGCGTGGCCAGCGATCCGAGACCCCCTGGACCCATGCTTGGATGTCCGTGGATGACACCCGTAGTGGCTGACCTCGAGGACTGATCACCCTCCGAACACGGTAAGTGGAGATCATATACACTGTATGTGTCACACTTGCTAGTGTCTCAGCCGTTATTGGTTTGTCTGTGGTCTCCTTGGGTCTGAGGGGTGACCGGTCGAGTGGTGAGACCGAGCGCGATCCCGTGCCACGCTCTGAACCAGCAACTGAGAGACGTCGCATCCTGCGCATCCTCGTGTACACCACACCTCCTCCACCGGTCATTGTACTCCGTTCAACCACCCTACCCGTGACTATTGTCTAGTAGTGAAGTGGAGTGATAGATTGAACAAGTTGTAGATTGTGGGGCGGCTTAGAGAAAGGGATAGGAGACGCAGCCTCTGTGATATTGTACTAACAGGTAATTAAGACGTCCCAAGTGGGGGACCACCAGAATTTTGAGTACAAATAGGTAATTTAAGACGTCCCGGAGGGGGACCACCTGTATTTCTGTGGAGGGCTCTCATTAGGAGACCACCTCCCAACGGTTTGGAATATCGTGGCAGGATAGTCTGTTAATCACTGTTGTTCAGGTTAGGGACAGGAAATATTGAGCGCGAGGCTCTTTTCCTAGTATGTTGAACGCGAAGTTCCGTGGTATAGAACACAGTGTTGATATTGCTGCCAGTGGTCTGCTGCAGCAGGACATAGTATTCTGTAAAAGTCATGTTGCGTCTCTTAAAGCAGAAGAAGTCTGTGCCCCACAAGTTAGATGAGAATGCTGTGGAAGTCAAGACAATAGTAGAGTCACGGGAGGGCAAGAGGCAGTCAAGAAGCTCATCTGCGAGTTGCGCGAGGCTTGAAGAATGAAGGATGGAAAGAGGTTGATGGAGAGGGAGGATCAGAGGATGCAGAACCCGTGTTTGGTTATAAAATGTCTTTGAACTGTAATCTCACAGATTGTAAAATGGCCGCCGCGCCACTGATGATGAAAACGCAGTCCCAGCCACCACCCTATAATGGCGGCGGGACGAGGTCTCTGCAAGCATGGGTGTGTCCTGTTTGTGGCGTGTAGAATCCAACCTGGGTGGAAACCTGCCGTGTGTGCGGGGCAAGCCGTCCTTGGGGCTCCGCCCAGACCACGGAGGATCATAGGAAGGTTTTGTAGAAATTAAGTCTGAAAACTGATGCGTTCTGTTTCTGTGTGTGTGTGAGACACCAAGCTCTTATCAGCGCGGAATACTGGATGGGAGGGGTGAGTGAGCCCCTGCGCGATTTGCTTGAAATTTCTCCCCTCGGTGCTGTGGGCCAGAGGAAGGGGGGCCATGTATTGCATTCTAAGTTTTCTCTGTCCTTGGTTTAGTACACGCTGAGAGATTTGTGTTTAAAGCAATAAGTACTGTATGGAATTTGAAAGTGAAATCTAGTGCCTGGTTTTAGAAGGAAACTTGTAAGAGATTGTTTGATTATCAGTGTAATTGAAAGATTGGTAAAAGATTTACCTGCTTCAAGTTGAGTGGTTGATATATAGCAAATTGGAGATCAACAGGGGGGCTCCCTGTTGGATAATATGGTCCCTCCCCAGGAAATTAAGCTTCTACTCCCGACTGTAAGCCCTGTGCCCCTTAAAGCCAAGGCACCAATATATCCTGGACTGCCGAGAAGTTCTATGGGCGTCTTATGGTAGTGTTTAAAGATCAGGGGTTTTCACTGTAACAAAAGCCCATTCTGTATCAACAGGGAAATTAAAGGGGTTAAATCAGCAGCGATTCTCTGCTCGTTTTCTAGCCCCCACCACTGCAGCTGCAAGGACACAGCTACTGCATGTTTCTTTATCAGAGTCTATGTAACAGAGTTCAGCCCCTGCCCTCCCCCCACCTTACACACAAGTCCAGCCTCACATTCCAATACGCCTTTAACCCTGTATGGGAATTTCACTCCCTCTCCAGCCTCGTCATGTCAATTTTCAGACCAAGAGCTTGTTTTAATCGGTGTAAATGGCAGACCCCCAGCCCGGAAAGGCCCCTAGATCTTCTCTTCCCATGAAATTTTTACATTTACAAGGCCAGACTCTCCAAGAATCTGAAGTTTGGTTCCCTTGTCATTCACGCTACTACATCACACCTCAGGGCTCCCAGGTTCTTTTCTCAGTGGGGTATGGGGACATAATTACCCATCAGGTAGGAGCCATAGTAAACCCAGTCAACTCTACCCTGTCACATAGAGGTGGTTTAACCCAACAGGTAGCTAAAAAGGGGGGGCCCAGTCATAGCCCAAGAGTGTCAGGCCTACCTTGCCGCTTATGGCCCCTTGCATCCAGGAGACGCTATGTCCACCCAGGGAGGGAATTTGCCCAGTGATATAGTGTTACACGCCGCAGGCCCCGTATATGATTACAAGACACCTGAGCACTGCCGTACAGTATTGCAGACTGCCTTGTAGACAGAGCTCACCCATGCAGGACATGCTACAAGTGTGCTGACTCAGCTTCATGGAGACAAACAGAGATCTGTTGCTTATTACAGCGGCCGCCTGGATACGGTGGCAAGAGGAAGTTCCTCCTGTGTTTGGGCTGTGTTGTCTGTCCAGCTGTTGCTACACAAATCTTCAGAGATTGTTTTGAATTACCCACTGATGATCCACACCCCACACGATGTACATAGTATCCTTAATCAAGTACAACCTGGCCACATGTCCATGGCTGGACAGCTGCGACTTCAGTGTGCTATTCTCTTGCCTACTAATGTGACTTTGAAAAGGTGCACTGTCCTAAACCCCGCTACTTTTCTCCTAGTTCCTATGGATCCAAAGGGGGGAGGAGTAGGTGACATGAGCAAGGACACTCTTTTTCTTTCTAGCATGGATCCAGAGGAACAAGATTAGGTTTCCAAACCACATGATTGTCTAGAATTGATGTCTCAGGAAACGGCTGGTCTTTAGTGTGCCCATTCTAATGCTGATTTTGAGCTTTTTGTAGATGGATCCCGTCAACAAGATGACCAAGGACGCTTCTGTACCAGATATGCTGTGGTCTCAGAACATGAGGTAATCAAGGAAGAGTCAATGCCAGCTCATATGTCTGCACAAGAAGCAGAGCTCAAGGCGCTCATAGAAGCGTGCAAACTAGCAGAAGGTAAGACTGTAAATATCTACACTGATTCCAGGTATGCCTTTGGCATTGCACACGATTATGGGCCTATCTGGAGAGCCAGGGCTTTCCTGACAGCAAATGGCCACCCCATTAAACATGCTGAGGCAGTCCAGCAACTTATGAATGCACTACAGCTTCCCACCCAAGCAGGCATCATAAAGGTAAAGGCACATACCAAAGGTACTGATGGACGGACAAAGGGTAACGCACTGGCAGACCAAGCTGCCAAGAAAGCAGCAAGCACTCCTGTAGCCTCTAAAGTACATCACCTAGACACCCCACCATCTCCACTTGTGTTGAAAGACATCTTAGTCCGGTTACAAGAACAGGCAAGTAAGGAGGAGAAAAATAGGTGGCAAAAGATAGGGGCTTGCTCTGATACCGTCACTGGACTATGGGGGAGGGGTGAAAAGGTCTGCCTACCACAGGTACTGTACCCAATGATGGCACAGGTTCTGCACGGGAATGTGCACAACTCGAAGACGGCCCTGTTTGGCACCCTACAGAAACAATGGATTGCCCCCGGGTTTTCCACCTGCGCAGAAAGGCAGGTACAGAGCTGCATGATATGTGCCACACATAATCAGGGTAGGACAGTGAAAACCCCATCCAAACACACTCCCCGGCCCCTTTACCAATTCCAGAGACTGCAGATTGATTATATTCAGTTGCCCAGGGTAGGGACGTATGAGTATGTGTTGGTCTGCATTGATTTATTTTCAGGTTGGCCAGAAGCCTACCCAGTTGCCAAAGCTACGGCTGAGACAAAGGCGAAGAAACTGATGGCTGAGATCATATGCAGGTATGGAGTTCCTGAAGTCATTGAAAGCGATCGGGGTTCCCATTTTACTGGAGAGATCATGTCAGAGGTAATGGCAGCACTGGGGGTAAGTCAAGCATTGCATACTCCATATTATCCGCAGAGCAGTGGGAAAGTGGAGAGACTAAATGGAACTCTTAAGCTTAAAATCCAGGAGGCAATGGCAGAGACTGGTAAACCATGGACAGAATGCCTTCCTCTAGCTTTGTTTTCAGTAAGATATACCCCAAACAGGAAGACAAGACTGTCACTGTATGAGATTCTGTTTGGCAGGAGCCCCAATCTTGAATGTTTCTTTCCACAACAGTTGCAACTCAGTATCAGGACTTGACTAGCTATGTGCAGGCCTTACATGGACACCTTGCCAAAGTGCATTTAACTGTCTTCAGTTCTCTTCCAGACCCAGACAAGGTTCCTGGACACCATCCCTTTGTGCCAGGAGACCTGGTGTATGTGAAAAAGTTTGTGCGCAGAGATTGTCTCCAGACAAGATTTGAAGGACCTCACACGGTGATCCTGGTCACCCCCACTGCAGTAAAACTTGAAGGAAAGAGCACCTGGATCCACGCCTCACACTGTAAAAGAGACCGAACCAGTGTTTAGTCACAGTAGTGACTGAAGGGAAATGTTGCTGTTGTTTTTGATCTTGGGGCTGGGGGCCATCCTCGCCCCTACCTCTTCGGCCCCTATTGTAAATAAGAATTCTGGTCCCACTATTCTCTGGGTAAACCTGACAGCCCCGGTAAATATCTGGCGATTTGATTTCTGCGATGTAGTCAAGTGCCCCGAGACTGGACGGGTGGTAGAGGGAACCATCCAGTTTTATATGTGTGTTACCAGACATGACAACAATAATTGTCATTATTGGACAGATGCTGCCTGGAATACGGGGGATGATTGGGGATATAAACCTAGCGAAGCCACGTTCCCTAAGGATGGGACGGGTAGGAGTCTTCGTGAAAGAATGCATCTAACAGCCCTTCTGCAACCACTTAGGGGCTGTAAATGGGGTAGAAGTTGTCACCCCCCTCCTCCTAAATCTTGAAAGCCCCCAATCTACTGACCTGCAGACGTTTGTACTGGGAAGACATTATCATTATGTATTTAGTAGTGGATATCATGGGAATTTAGGCCATATACAGCTCCAGGATATTAGCTTCAGACCAACCAAGGCCCCCGTAACCAGTACACCTAAAACAGGCCTAGATGGGCGTTTGCAAAATGTAGTTAATGAAGTAATCCCCATTCCAGGTCTCAGTTGGCAAGAGGTTTTCTCCATAGAAAAACAAACAGCCCCAAGGAAAAACCTGTGGTTAGGATGGGTGAGATACAATGTAAGAGTCCAGAATATCTCTGTAGGATGTATTGCTTGTGCTGCTGCGAATATTTATCTCTACACACATGCATTGCTTTTTCCCGATGACAACACCACTGCCTGTGTCATGAATTTGTTGAAAGGTTTGAAGCCCAGTGATTGCCCAGACTACGTCCCACTAATTCATAGGGAACCTAAACTAAAGGTCCCAGGAGAAGTAACCGTAACAGCTGACAATTACACCTGCTATAAATCCCATGACACCACAGGTACACCAGTAGGGATCTTCGAGACAGGTTTCTGCAAAGAGAACCGTTCTCTAGATACTGATTTGCTAATTAAACATACACAATATATGTATGACATTTATTGGTTATGTGGAGATGGTAAGCTCCGTCTTAGGTTGCCTAATACCTGGACAGGCCAATGCACCCTTGTTAAACTAGCTATGCAGTTCAAGATTGTACCTTGGGATCCAGAAGCACCTGATGAACCTACCAGAAAGAGGAGAAGCCTTGATCAGCTCCACATGAGTTATGAAGAAGATCCACTAGTATATATTGATGCCATTGGAGTGCCAAGGGGGGTGCCTGACCAGTTTAAAGCTCAGAATCAGATTTATGCTGGCTTTGCTTCTATAATCCCACAGGTGCAGATTAATAAAAATGTTGATTGGATCAATTACATATACTATAGTGAACAAAGGTTTGTCAATTTTAGCCAAGATGCCTTTCAGGGTATAGTTGAGGAATTGGGCCCTAACACTAGAATGACTCTCCAAAACCGACTAGCCCTTGATATGATTTTAGCTGAGAAAGGAGGAGTTTGTGGGATGGTAGGAGAAGAATGTTGTACCTATATCCCTCAGAACTCTGGAGTGAATGGAAAAAACATGATAGCCCTTAAAAAGATAACTGGGTTAGCAGCAGAATTGAAAACTAATGCTGGAGTAGACACATTTTTCTTTTCTGGCTGGTTGGGTGGGCTCAAGGGATTCCTTCAACAGGCCTGTCTGGTACTGATTGCCCTCCTTATAATTGGATCGATAATTCTCTGTTGTGTTATTCCCTCGTACAAAAAGGTTATTGCCAAAGCAATTCCGACTGGCACCTTCCTCAATCAAGAAGTAGATCCACTAGAGTACGATGGTACTGATCCAGGGGAGATCCCTAAGTATGTCCCTCTCAAGAGAGTAGACAAAACCCCCTATTCTCAGGTGATGCTAAAAGACCTAGTTTAGGGACAGTGGGAGAACTCCATGTGAGGTTAGTGAAGGGTTCAGCTGCCTGGAGGCCTCTCGCAAGGGGAGAGCTTCTGAGGTGTCTGAATGAAGAAATCCACCTCCCCTTTTCCCATCACATGGACAGTCTCAAAGGATCTTTCTTTAAGGGAAAAACTTAGTGTTTAGGGGGGATTGTCAAGGTGAAAATATATATCTTTATACTCTTTTTGTACTGCTATACTCTTATACTGTGAAACAATAAGTTTTTCCTATGCTTGCAGATATAACTGTATTTAAGATGGCTACCAGTATTCACCTTTACCCTAGTTTTCGTCTCTGAAGGAAAAAGTATTGTTTCTTCTGAAATTGAAACTTCTGGAATGAGAAGAAAAGGAGGAACCACCAGGAGACACCGGACAAATCAAAACTGGACACTAGACGTATACTGCTTAACCCCGCCTAATGCACGCCTTCCCCTAACACTCAATATAGTATTGTGTATTTGGAAATAAAGTTAGTTGCTGTACCGCTGCAGACACGTGTGGATGCAGGGACATCAGCTAAGATTGAGTCAGCTGCGTGTCTGAATCATTTTTACTCGGTACCAGATGCTCTGCACACACACTTTAATTTGGAATGACTGGTGAATGAGGGATATTGTCGTGACGACCCCGACATGTGCTATTATTCACTCACTGTGGTGGTAATATGTTGTCTGGTCATGGTGCAGTGGTATTTGTCTCTTGTATGTGATATTATTGTGGTATTATTGGTCATTATAAACATTGAAAAATAAATAAAAATATGCCTAAATTGTATTTTAACAAATGATTACTATGATAGAGTAGAGTAGGGCTCGGCCAAAAGAGTCGACCTTGTTGTGGTGGTGGATTAAAAAAATCTTTTGGCCAAAACAAAAGCTGCTGGCTATGTATGTGATCTGGTGATGGGAACTGTTAACGTGTGATTGGTGAGGATGTGGGGCAGAAATTGAGTTTTTCCAAAAGAGGGCGGTGGAACTGTGGACAGTTTGAGGGGTTGGAGCCCGGGCGGAGTCTCAAAGGGGCACCAAAAATGTTGCCAGTATGGGGCCCTGAAATTCCTAGTGACAGCACTTTTCCCAATTCATCAATATCTCACATGCACATTACAATTTGTAACATACAGCTCTGGCAAAATGAGACCACTGCAAAATGTTCAGTTTGTCTGATTTTTCTCTTTATAGGTATATTTTTGAATAAAATGTAAATTGTTCTTTTATTCTATAAACTTCTGACAACATGTCTCTGAATTTCCAAGCAATAAATTTTGTATTTTTTCTGCCAAAGAAAAATGGTCAAAATTAAAAAAAACACATTGCTTTCAGACCTCAAATAATGCAAAGAAAACAAGTTAATAATCATTTAGAAACAACAATACTAATGTTTTACCTCAGGAAGAGTTCAGAAATCAATATGTTGTGGAATAACCATGATTTCAATAACCACAGCTTTCCTGGGTCTTGGCAGATTTCCACCAGTCTCTCACACTGCTCCTGGGTGACCTTATGCCACTCCTGGTACAATAATGTCAGCAGTTCATCTCTGTTTGATGGCTTGTGAGTCTGTGACTATCCATCTTCCTCTTGCTTGCATTCCAGAGGTTTTCAATGGGGTTCAGGTCTGGAGATTGGGAGGCCATGACAGGGATTTGATGTGGTGGTCTCTTAATTTTTGCCAGAGCTGTATATGATAGAATGTCCTTGTAATAAACAGTATATGTGACGCACCAATCAGCCTTTACATAATAGAATTAAAACTAAAAATCCTGAAATAAAAAATCCTTTATTATACTTCCATTTGGATCTTCATAGCTTACCAGCAGCGCGGATAAACCACATTTGGCTCCTTTTTTTTTACAAGGTTTATATGGGACAGAGTAATATTTTTTGCCAGAGAAAAAGGTTTTTATGCAACAGAGCAATAGAATTTTATGCCTCAGAGTACAAAGCTTATATGGCACGGAGCAATAGGATTTGTGCCACAGAGCAACAGACTTTCATGGCACAAACCACAAGGCTTTATGGCACAGAGCCACAGGGTGTCAGGGCAGTCTAAACAACACTGGTATGGCACACAGGAACTGACTTTTAGGCCACAGAGCACGAGGCTTACATGGCACACAACTCGATGCTGAAATTGCAGACAACCACACTGACAGCACACGAGGAAAACAATAGTGGCGTAACCAGTGACCCGGACTCTACAGTATACAAGCAGGGTCACATGGTGCACTGGCCAATCTTAGCCATGCCAGTAGTTGGCAAGGATGTGATAGCTGGAAGTGCCCACATTCTGAAATCTCAGCAAGCAGCTTTTAACAAGCTTTTATTTGGCTGGAGAACGTGAACATTATGACAGACTGGGAAAAAGTCAGTGTTTGGGGACCATGCACGGACACTAGGAGTTAAGTACGAACCCCGAACTTTACAATTCAGGTTTGCTCATCCCTACTTTGTTTTTCAGAAAAAAGCTTGAAATGGATGTTTCAGAATGAAAATTGCAAATTTGCCATCTTAGTTTCTTTAGACATGCACCTCATAAATTGCAAAGTGGAACGCCCGCCAGGGCCGTGGAGCACTTGGTACCGGTACTTAAAGGGGATGTCAAGATGGCTGCAACCCGGTCCGTGGCCCTGGGCGCCCAATCAAAGGTGAAGGTTTTTAAGGGGATTTGTAATGTCTATGTTCGTGACGCCACCTGTGGTTTTCGGTCAGTAGGGACCAACGCTGCTTAAAGGGTGTTAAATATTAATTAATTTAATTATTCTTAATCTCAATTCAGTAGTGAGCTCATGGCTTCTTGCTGACATTACCAAAAGCTATTTCTGTGTATGTATGAGTCAACACCATATACAGGGAACACGTGGTCTGTAGGAAACATATATAAACACAGCTCTTAGGAGGGTGGGGGATTTTTGGTCACGTGGGACTGCCACCTCCTGCCTACACCATCACTCTCCATGGACATCAGACAAGAAGAAAGCAACAGCTGTTAGCTGGTAGCCATGATGACCTTCAGACACACAGACAGACGGCTTTTACCATCCAAACTTTGGGAAAGATGAGTATCAAGTGCTGATATCTACACATGGACAATCTGTTCGTAACTATTTCATCTATTTTTATGTTTTATTGCAATGTGTTTTTTTCTGTGGACAATTCAATAAACCACCACCTTTTTCATGAGAATATCATGACATTTTTCTTTAAGAGTAATGCACCTGGTGAATAGTCTTGATTAAAGAAATGTGCGAAAAATAAGCATATTTAACATTGGCCAAGCCAGCCAGTTTTGATTTTTTGTGCTATTTTTGTGTGAATTTCCTTCATTCTTGCACACGGGGGAAGAGAGAAGAGTTCACTAGATATTGTGCAAGTTTTCAGGAATTCCACTTCAAAACTTCAAGTCACAAAGATCTCATACAAGAACCTACGAATTACGGAGACTTTAACAGGTGTCAAAGGGATTGACAAGCACTAGCATTGGAAGTGCTGAAGACAGACATGCTGAAAATAGACGTACTGAAGATCGGAGCCCAGCGTTGTAAAAGCAAAGGAACTACAAGCTGAGATATTTCAAAGGAACTCAAGGTAAGAACAATGGATTTGATTAATTCATATGCTAAATCAAGTCAGATAGAATTTGTAAGTTTGTATAAATCTAGCTTAGAAATATTTTGGCTTAGTTTATTTGCAGAATGCAAGATAGCAAATCTAAAGTTAGATTCTAAGCTAATAGCTAGGAAAAAAGAAAAAGAGCAACTGAAAAATATATTATATATGGTTTATGTATTTAACGAGTTTGTTACAGAGAAGTCCAAAAAAGACTGTGTAGAAAGAATTTCTAAGGAAATGGAAATTAATGATGTTCCCAAGATTGACTGTAATGTGAAGAGTGAGGAAGATGTGATGCACGTGTCTGTAATGGCCACCCAAGGTGACTTTGTGTCTCATGATGAAAAACAAGATGGAGGACACGTAGGAGACATGACAACTGACAAAGATGATGTACGAGGGACAGATGTAGGGTCACTAAAAATAGAAGACGACTCGGCAGCCCAACCCCAAACTAAATCTAGGAAAATCTTGTTAAAATTATGCAAAATCATTCCTGCATATGATGACAAAATCCATGTGTGCAGAAATTCAGAGGTATTTGAGAGTTTTGCTGATAAGTTTGATTTGACTAATGAGGAAAAAAATCAATTGTTTAAAAGTTGGCTTCCAGTAACTTTTTCCAGGCAGTTCTCATTAAAAATGCAGAATGATGAGTTCCATGAAGAAATGACTGATGTAGAAAGATTAAAAATTTTGATATTTTGTGGATTAAAAGAAAATTATCCAGATCTTGATATTCTTCTAAAATTGAGGATTGGCCGGAAAGAATGTACTTTTACATTCATGTCCATTTTTGAAAGGGTGTACAGGATGGTCAGTACGAATTTCAATAAAAAATCAATGATAAATTGTTCTGTAAACAAATTTAGATTCCTAAATCCTGTATCTCGTGTTATTGCGTCACAAAAAGATTCTTTATTTGAATGTGTGCAATCCCTTGATTTTTCTAGAAAACATGAGAATCTTGAAAGGAAAACAATTCATACTAAGTTTTTTAAACCAGGCAGAATTATATCTTATGAGAAACCAAAATTAAAATCTCCAAAACTGACCCAAAATCTAACCTATGAAGTACGAAGAAAATTACATATTTGCTACAAACCCTATGAGTCCATTAGAGAAGCTGCTCTGAATGGGTTAAAAGCTGACGGGCCAGATCTGTCTGTAAAGATGGCGGAAATTGACAGACAGAAACAGGTGAGTATCCCAGGGGGTGAACTGAACACTCCATTATCACAGCTCTTCAAAGAGTCCATAGGGTTAAAAATGACCTTATTAAATAGAGCTTTTCAACAAATTATTGACAGGGAGTTGAGATTTGGTTTAGGAATTGGCTAAAAATTTAATTATATGATGTGTAGATGAGTTATACAATGTATTATTTATTAATATGTAATTATTTTATACAATATATTTATGCAGTTATATATATTAATATAGTATACAGTAAATACTGTAGCATATTTGTATAAGTAGAGACTATATTAACTGTATTTATATATATAGTGAAATAATTAAAATTTACTCCAGTAATAATACTTAGAATTACATTAATTATATTTATTAAATATATACATATGTATAACATATTTAAATAATTTTGTTTTTAAATAAATATGAAAGTAACCTTATCTTTTATTTTTCCTTAGAGCTTTCATTTCAAAGCAGGAATTGAACAAAAAAAAACTTCTTAAATTTATGTCTTTCTTTACACAGGAAGTTATAATAACTGCATGATTGTATATATTTAATACTTAAAAATAAATAATATATAACTAACAATCTAAAATTTGTGTATTGTAATTTTTGTTCTCTAACATAATCTAAAACTTGTTTTTTCCTCCATTGCATGGTGCATGACGTGACAGCTGTGAGTTAAAAATAAAGATATCATATACCCTTGTTTTAGTGTAAGAAGAATTTAGAAAGCTCTTCAGCCTTTACATTCAAATGGATGAGTCTTATCTATAGGTTAGAACATAGTGTAATTGTAGATAGTGTTAGATAATATTTGGGGAATATTCAAATAAATATTAGAATACTAAATTTAATAGATTACAATGCGCATTGATAATTAGGATACAATATTTTGGGTTAATATACATGTATTCTTATTCTTTGTATGTGAAATATGTAGTCTCAACTTATATGTGTGTCACAGTCTAAGTGACAGATGACAGATGAGTGTATGAGCAGCTGCTAAGAGTGAAGTGTAACGTAAGACTAGCGTGGAATGTGCAAGTATGTAAGAGGCCTCATGATTTATGGCAGAGGTGTCAAACTGCATTCCTCGAGGGCCGCCAACAGGTCATGTTTTCAGGATTTCCTTAGCATTCCACAAGGTGCTGGAATCATTCTGTGCAGGTGATTAAATTATCACCTGTGCAATACAAGGAAATCCTGAAAACATGACCTGTTGGCGGCCCTCGAGGAATGCAGTTTGACACCTCTGATTTATGGTATGTTGAAAAAGAAAAAACCTTGTGTTTATGAGAAAATAAGATTCAGTTAGATTATTAGAATATTAAGATATATTTAAATATTATCTACTCAACATATAGTTCTATATTTCTTTAGTAATTATTATTTCTTGATTTAGTTAATAGTGAATAAGTGCAATCACACATCAATATGGTTTATCAAGAAAATCTACATTTAGAATAATTTTTCCAAATTATAATTTTATGATATCTAGTTTTTTGTTACATAGATGGGTACACATCTTTAAAAAATAAATGGCACAAGCTGATATGACAGTTATAAAATAATTAATTATTTTTAATTTTGGTTTTTATAAATTAATTTTTTCATAAAATATTATTTTTTGGTATTAAGGGGGAAATGTGTTTTTGATCCAGATTACATCATCACATTTCATCAATACCTCTTTTTCACACATTTTAATAAAGAAGAAATATTAATAAGGTACTATTGGGTATAATAACATTAAGTGTTATAAAAGTCATTTTTTCTCGAATGAAGGATATTACATGCAAAGCTGCATAATATCAATATTGCAGTAATCCAAGGTTATGACAACATCTAAATGATGAAAATATTAAGGGAATGTGTTATTGAGACATAACCTCTGCATTTATCATCTAATATATAATTGCCTAGAATACTACTTCCTGCAATTTGTGCCAACTTCCGTGGCTTTGTCCGGAGCTATTGTCCGGAGCTATTGTCCGGAGCTAATGTCCGTAGCTAATGTCCGGAGCTAATGTCCGGAGATAAGTGACGTCACCAGTGTCCTACACCCAGGCAGAGCACAGTGGCCCCAGGCAGAGCACAGGGGCCCCAGGCAGAACATGGGGCCCCAGGCAGAGCACAGGGGCCCCAGGCAGAGCACAGGGGCCCCAGGCAGCATATGGGGCCCCAGGCAGAGAACAGGGGCCCCAGGCAGCATATGGGGCCCCAGGCAGAGCACAGTGGCCCCAGGCAGAGCACACACCAAATCGGAGGCCGAGGGGCCCCGCCAACCAAATCGGAGGCTGAGGAGCCCCGCCCACCAAATCGAAGGCGGAGCGGCCCCGCCCACCAAAGCGGAGGCCGAGGGGCCCGGCTCCGCCCACCAAAGCGGAGGCCGAGGGGCCCCGCCCACCACATCGGAGGCCGAAGGTCCCCGCCCACCAAATCGGAGGCCGAGGGTCCCCGCCCACCAAATCGGAGGCCGAGGGTCCCCGCCCACCAAATTGGAGGCCGAGGGTCCCCGCCCACCAAATCGGAGGCCGAGGGTCCCCGCCCACCAAATCGGAGGCCGAGGGTCCCCACCCACCAAATCGGAGGACGAGGGGCCCCACCAACCAAATCGGAGGCCGAGGAGCCCCGCCCACCAAAAGTAAGTGCGGCCCCAAAAGTAAGTGCGCCCCCGGGTGCAAAAGTAAGTGCGCCCCCGGGTGCAAAAGTAAGTGCGCCCCCGGGTGCAAAAGTAAGTGCGCCCCCGGGTGCAAAAGTAAGTGCGCCCGCGGGTGCAAAAGTAAGTGCGCCCCCGGGTGCAAAAGTAAGTGCGCCTCTGGGTGCAAAAGTAAGTGCGCCCCCGGGTGCAAAAGTGCGCCTCCGGGTGCAAAAGTAAGTGCGCCCCCGGGTGCAAAAGTAAGCGCGCCCCCGGCCCCGGGTGCAAAAGTAAGCGCGCCCCCCAGTCCCGTGTATGAAAAGTGCTGCTGTAAAGCTGGTAGCGCTGTTCAAGCACCATGTATTTCCTTCAGGAAATGCCCATCTAATATATAATTGCCTAGAATACAACTTCCTGCAATTTGTGCCAACTTCCGTGGCTTTGCCCGGAGCTAATGTCCGGAGATAATGTCCGGAGCTAATGTCCGGAGCTAATGTCCGGAGATAAGTGACGTCACCAGTGTCCTACACCCAGGCAGAGCACAGGGGCCCCAGGCAGCATATGGGGCCCCAGGCAGAGCACAGTGGCCCCAGGCAGAGCACAGGGGCCCCAGGCAGCATATGGGGCCCCAGGCAGAGCACAGTGGTCCCAGGCAGAGCACAGGGGCCCCAGGCAGCCTATGGGGCCCCAGGCAGAGCACAGTGGCCCCAGGCAGAGCACAGGGGCCCCAGGCAGCATATGGGGCCCCAGGCAGAGCACAGGGGCCCCAGGCAGCATATGGGGCCCCAGGCAGAGCACAGTGGCCCCAGGCAGAACATGGGGCCCCAGGCAGAGCACAGGGGCCCCAGGCAGAGCACAGGGGCCCCAGGCAGCATATGGGGCCCCAGGCAGAGCACAGGGGCCCCAGGCAGAGCACAGGGGCCCCAGGCAGCATATGGGGCCCCAGGCAGAGCACAGGGGCCCCAGGCAGCATATGGGGCCCCAGGCAGAGCACAGTGGCCCCAGGCAGAGCACAGGGGCCCCAGGCAGAACATGGGGCCCCAGGCAGAGCACAGGGGCCCCAGGCAGAGCACAGGGGCCCCAGGCAGCATATGGGGCCCCAGGCAGAGCACAGGGGCCCCAGGCAGCATATGGGGCCCCAGGCAGAGCACAGTGGCCCCAGGCAGCCTATGGGGCCCCAGGCAGAGCACAGTGGCACCAGGCAGAGCACAGGGGCCCCAGGCAGCATATGGGGCCCCAGGCAGAGCACAGTGGTCCCAGGCAGAGCACAGGGGCCCCAGGCAGCTTATGGGGCCCCAGGCAGAGCACAGTGGCCCCAGGCAGAGCACAGGGGCCCCAGGCAGAACATGGGGCCCCAGGCAGAGCACAGGGGCCCCAGGCAGAGCACAGGGGCCCCAGGCAGCATATGGGGCCCCAGGCAGAGCACAGGGGCCCCAGGCAGCATATGGGGCCCCAGGCAGAGCACAGTGGCCCCAGGCAGAGCACAGGGGCCCCAGGCAGCATATGGGGCCCCAGGCAGAGCACAGTGGTCCCAGGCAGAGCACAGGGGCCCCAGACAGCCTATGGGGACCCAGGCAGAGCACAGTGGCCCCAGGCAGAACATGGGGCCCCAGGCAGAGCACAGGGGCCCCAGGCAGAGCACAGGGGCCCCAGGCAGCATATGGGGCCCCAGGCAGAGCACAGTGGTCCCAGGTAGAGCACAGGGGCCCCAGGCAGCCTATGGGGCCCCAGGCAGAGCACAGGGGCCCCAGGCAGCATATGGGGCCCCAGGCAGAGCACAGTGGCCCCAGGCACAGCACAGGGGCCCCAGGCAGAACATGGGGCCCCAGGCAGAGCACAGGGGCCCCAGGCAGCATATGGGGCCCCAGGCAGAGCACAGCGATATTTTGGACCACTGTGCGGTGTTTCAGACCCCCTGTGTGATGTCTGGGGCCCTGTTCTTAAGTATATTAAAGATTAAAGTAACGTATATTAAAGTATATTATAGATCAAATTTGACACGTTTATGAGCACCATTGAGTGATATACTCAAGAATGACATAATTTTTCAACATTTTATGGTTTCAAACTGTAAACACTCAGAGTTTTTTTTACTTCAACCAGAAAACCTTAACGGTTCATAAAAAACTTGACTGTTCAGGATATGATAAAAGTCATAGTATTCTGAATCTTTAACTTATAAAGATACCTTTACATGGGGTGATTATTGGTTCCAGAGAGGCTTTCGGCCGATAATCGTACACATGGCTGGTGACAGGACAATACAATATAAACGTTCAAAGGTAAACACTGATAACATTAAAATCTAATATATAATTGCCTAGAATACTACTTCCGGCAATTTGTGCCAACTTCCGTGGCTCTGTCCGGAGATAATGTCCGGAGATAAGTGACGTCACCAGCGTCCTACACCCGCTCAGGGTGGACAAAGATATATGCCTTCGTGGTGCGCGGCACTTTTCTGATTGGTTGCCGCCTGCCGCGAGCGACCAATCAGAAATGTGCCGTACTGTCAAGAATTGTCAAGAGCTGGTGAGTGCAGCCATTTTTTGTTCTTTCTTACTATTATTTATTAATTGTATTATTCTTACATTTGAATAAATAAAGTATATATGGATTCTAGACTCCCGATTCTTTAGAATCGGGCTGCCATCTAGTCAACATATAAAGGCCTTATTCTTATTTTTTATTTTTATTTTTCATTTTTTCTTCAATTTTTATTCTTATTTTTATTCTCATTTTTATTTTTCATTTTTCACTTTTCTTCAATTTTTATTCTTAATTTTTATTTTTTATCTCAAGAAAAAAAAAAATCTATATTTAATAAAGTAATGTCTAATACAAGAATATTGCTTTATTGAATATAATAATCATATGGCTTCATTATATAAGAAATGTTTCAATTCTGAGTTAAATACAACAATTCTTTCACTCATTCATTCACTTATTCATATATATATATTCTTATTTTGGTTCATGGCTACACATTCTTACATATTATTGGTCTATTAATAAAGTTTTAGTAATAAAACACTTGTTACATAATAAAACACACTGACATCTATGGGTTCAAAAAAGAAATTACACCTACGACATAAAAATGTCCTATCACATGAAGAATATGGTTAATAATATATTATCATTATTATTATTATTATTATTTTATTTTTCCAAATATGAATTCCATATTAATATTTTGATAATAATTCTATGGATATTATTGATTTGTTATGGTACGCTGTGATATTATAGGTTAGGAAAATCACCAGATTTGGTATAGAACAGGGAATGAAGACTTCAATCAAGATATTGAAATTACGTTAATAAAGTCTTTTCATATTTCTAAATTCAATTCATTCTTAAAAGTTGCAAGAAGAAAAAGCCGCTATCCAGAAGTTCCACAAGGTAACAATGCTATGATTTCTGAATAATAATAGACTGTGTCAAATACAATTCATGTCACCACTCACAACTACAGCATCCATCACTGACAAGTATGAGTACAGTATCTAAACTGACAACCACGAAGAGGACAATGATCCAATGATGCTAAGATGAACTGTTATTACATTTTTATCATGTTCCAGTGGTTTCCTATCACCTGTAAGACTTCCATGAAAGCTGGTGAACAATCAGGTAATTGTCAGGACGCTACAACCCTGACATGTGTCCTGTGCACTAAAGACTGGTTATGGTGCTATGTTTAGCAGGGAAGAGTCGATGTAACCCTTGCTGTGCCGACCAAAGATGTCACACCTGTTCCAAGACCACTGCGGATGATATGGAAGAATTTCAGATGATTTTCAAGGCGAGCCAATGTAAGTCCAGGTCTCTAAAGGTGACACTGCACAGATATTACAGCTACATCTCATCTATGAACTTTGTTTTCTTATCAACATTTGAATTTATGGACTTTGACACATGACACACAGTCTCTACAATATCTACATGCTATCATCTATTTCAAAAGAATTATAATAAAGATTGTTTTAAAAGAACCAAGAAGAAGACATCAAGATTAAGACCAGATGACATCAGATGATGATCAGACCTGAGATGCTTCAAGTAGATATAGGGAAGTATAATTATATATTTTATATGAATATTAGTCACGGCTTACCATAACATGAATTTACATATCATTATAATATTGAGTACGTATAACAATATCATTATTATTGATATTATGAACATTAAATTATTTTGCCAAAGAAGATCTTATTAATATATTTAATTTGAGGGTTCCAATCAATGTCTGTCACCCTCAAAAGGGGGAATTGTTAAATATTAATTAATTTAATTATTCTTAATCTCAATTCAGTAGTGAGCACATGGCTTCTTGCTGACATTACCAAAAGCTATTTCTGTGTATGTATAAGTCAACACCATATACAGGGAACACGTGGTCTGTAGGAAACATATATAAACACAGCTCTTAGGAGGGTGGGGGCTTTTTGGTCACGTGGGACTGCCACCTCCTGCCTACACCATCACTCTCCATGGACATCAGACAAGAAAGCAACAGCTGATAGCTGGTAGCCATGATGACCTTCAGACACACAGACAGACGGCTTTTACCATCCAAACTTTGGGAAAGATGAGTATCAAGTGCTGATATCTACACATGGACAATCTGTTCATAACTATTTCATCTATTTTTATGTTTCACTGCAATGTGGTTTTTCTGTGGACAATTCAATAAACCACCACCTTTTTCATGAGAATATCATGACATTTTTCTTTAAGAGTAATGCACCTGGTGAATAGTCTTGATTAAAGAAATGTGCAAAAAATAAGCATATTTAACAAAGGGGTCCTCTGGGGTGATGTTATGCAGCAAGATGGTGACGCTTCCCACAGCTGGAGCGGGGTCCCCAGGGCTTCAAGGTGTAGGGCACCAATTGTGTGATGGATGGTATGGCAAAGAACGAGGACATGGGTTTGCAGTCTTTACCTGGTTTACTGATAATAGCAGTCCTCAGTCCAGGGTACCAAGTGCAGGGTAGCTGTGGTCCGGCCGGCTTGGAGGCAATAGAGGATCCCTCTCCCAAGTGAAGTCTGTAAGCCTTTCCTACTTGCGCTACTTTAGTTGGCGAGGTCCCTGCCGCTTGAAGCTTGGTTGCAAAGTCCCCTCTCTCCTGTCCTAAGACAGATGTCTGTACGATAGGCTGTGCGAGCCGGTATATAGGGTCTCTATCATGACCCGGGCTCTCAGTTTACTGCTTCACCTCAGACTTGATGTGGGCAATTGACATACAGTCCTATGACCTACGGTTCTGTCTCAGACTCACCCTTGCAAGGGACGGGCTTAACTAAACGTCTGCCTGGTCAGAGGCATCCGCCAGGTGCCATTCCCACGGTTGCTATGAGCCTGGTCAGGAACTTTGCAGCATGTGTAATCCAACAAAAAAACTTCAGCCTAGCTCTTCACACACACTGCACACAGACCATGTGGCAATCAAAAAACTCCATTACATAGCCCATAACTATACCCACAGGTGAGGTATCTATCACATTGGCTGATCACGTGATAGTGACATCACTGCAGGTCCTTAAACTTAGGGAAAATCCTTGCCAAACTTTATCCTGCTGGGAGAAATATACCTTCCGTCAAGCACTATACCTATATATATTTTTCTACCGACAGCTATATGACTGCTTGTGTTTTTTTATACAACTACACATTTTGTGTTACACCATTTTTTTAAATATGAGTTTTTTAGCTATTTTTATTCTAATTTTTGCATATAAGTATGAAAAAGTAACATTTTTTATGTGTTTTTTTTATTTTGCAGTGTTCACTATTTTGGATAATTGTGAAATTTTTATAGCTCAGATTGTCCAAAATGCAGCAATACAAATGTTGTGTACATTTTTTGTATATTTTAAATAGAACCTGTGCTATTAATGGCATAACATTTTGATGTGCTTTTTTGGGGGGGTTCTACTGACATTTAGGCTGTTAACACTCTGCTGCTGAAGGCCACTATAGCTATCAGTCCCTGAGGTTATTAGCTGGCCTAAGTGTTGCCATGGTAACCATCAGGATCAGCGATTGTGGGCTAGTGATGGAGTTAGCTATCTAGATGCCACTATTACTACTATTACTACTGATGACAGCATTAAGGATGTTAAAAGGTAAAGATCATTAATAATACCAATGGTGGTCGGGCAATAAGCTGTGTAACACCATCCTGCAGTATCTGACAGCTGGCTCCAATCTTTTCTGTATCAGTACTAAGAAGGAAGAGGAGGCTAAAGGCCCCGTCACACTTAGCGACGCTGCAGCGATACAGACAACGATGCCGATCGCTGCAGCGTCGCTGTTTAGTCGCTGTGTGGTCGCTGGAGAGCTGTCACACAGACAGCTCTCCAGCGACCAATGATGCCGAGGTCCCCGGGTAACCAGGGTAAACATCGGGTTGCTAAGCGCAGGGCCGCGCTTAGTAACCCGATGTTTACCCTGGTTACCAGTGTAAAATGTAAAAAAACAAACAGTACATACTCACCTTCGCATCCCCCGGCGTCCGCTTCCTGCACTGACTGAGCGCCGGCCCTAACAGCAGAGCGGTGGACGTCACCGCTGTGCTGTGCTTTCACTTTACGGCCGGCAGTCAGTCAGTGCGGGAAGCAGACGGCAAGGGACCTGACGGACACCGGAATGTGAGTATGTAGTGGTTTTTTTTTTTTACATTTACGATGGTAACCAGGGTAAACATCGGGTTACTAAGCGCGGCCCTGCGCTTAATAACCCGATGTTTACCCTGGTTACCAGTGAAGACATCGCTGAATCCGTGTCACACACACCGATTCAGCGATGTCAGCGGGACCTCAACGATCAAAAAAAGGTCCAGGCCATTCCGACACGACCAGCGATCTCACAGCAGGGGCCTGGTCGCTGCTACGTGTCAAACATAGCGAGATCGCTACTGAGGTCGCTGTTGCGTCACAAAACTTGTGACTCAGCAGCGATCTCGCTAGCGACCTTGCTTAGTGTGACGGGGGCTTAAGGCAACCTTCTTCACCATGACTGGTCAGACTGTACCTGCATTCCAATCACAGCAATCATCGGGACGGACCAAATCTGACTGGTGCGTGGCCGCCTAGCTGCCTGTCTTCGGGGTCTGGGACAGCAGTATGTCTTAGACAGAGTGTGATTTCATGTACGGTGGAGTGAGATAAGGCAGCGACTCCCCCGATGTATATGTGCGCAAGCAATTTTCGTTTGAGAGGTTAAAATTATCAAATTAAAATTCTTCAAAATCTGTGTTCCCTAATCAGTGAACCTATGGAAAAGCAGTCGGGTGACAACCACATGTAGGACCAGCTAATTATCACCTTCCTGATTGTGTGGCCGCTATGCAGGTAAGTTCAAACAAGAAAAAAATGTCAAAAGGGATAAATTGTTGAAAATTATCAATTCAAACATGTTTCTAATTCCATAAGTGCAAATTTTTCCACAAAATGTTATTATTATTATTTTTTTTTTTACAAATAACTAAAATCACTACCTCCAAATATAAAACATATCACAGGGTGGACCAGATGGTTTATCTGACTGTGCAACAAACTGATGCACATCAGCAAACAGAGGGGCAACGCTTGGGCAGCCAGTTTCTGTCTTACCTACACCATATCATTTCTTCAGATTCTTTTAGCTCTGTTCCCATGGATTTTTGGCTCAGGAAATAGGACCAGTGGGAAAAAAGTGTCAACTTTCATTAGATACCAATTATTACATCGACCATGTTATCTGCTTGTCAGACATCTGTCTTCTACACTGTTCTGCTACGGCCATGCATCTTCTGGCTGTTTACTGTGCTTCAGAGGGGTAGACTATCTGCTGCTGCCAGGCATGCTGTTGCTAGCCCTATATTGCCACAAATCTCCTTGCCTGACCCATACTAAATCTCTACTGTGATGCTGGTGCCGCAGTCACTGCGCAACTAGACACCTCCTGGCTGTCCACTGTGTTTTATAGTGCTAGACAGTACTACTGATGCTGGGAAACATGCCATCATGTTTATTTTACCCTCAAGAAACATTTCTCAAAATAATTATTTTTTTTAAAGGCTTGTTGACAACATAACTTCTTTATGTTCATCACAAAGCAACAGTTTGGTCTGCAGACAAAAGGGAATGATTTTTGGACAGCTTGATAAAAAGCTGTTGTAATTGCCTTATCATTTTAAGAAAAGCAAATCAGTTGCAGACCCCCAAAAAGGAGTATTTTTTCACTGCTAGTTTGAGAGTCCATTACTTATTAGCTGACATGCTCTAGGGTTCAAACCCGTGTGTATGTGTCTGGTTGTTGGCTTCTCTATCTGCTGAGCCACTGCAGAAACACATTTTAACTGGTTGTTTTAATTCTGTTATTCTGGCTGCAGTCTATTTAGTATAAAACAGGTGTTTTCATTTGTCTGCCCTATCACCATTTGGATGCGGCTTTATATTCTTTTTCTCTGCTTGTGACAGTTTCATTTGGATGTTAAGACATTCTGCTGTTGTTTAAAGCTAGTCAGTGAAATTCCAGCTAAGGTTTTTCTCTTTGCTGTTTCTGTACATCACTTTGCACCTATATTCTGTTGCTTTTTAGGAAGTAGGTTACAAATTATATAACTGTATGTACTTTATACTTTATTTAGTATTTTATAGCTTATTCTACTCACTCTGGGATCTTTCCTTTTTTCAGCACACTTTCCCCTTTGTAGGTAATTCACTGTTATGATCCTAGTGGCTGAGGATCACAAAACGGACTAGCTAAGTTTATGAACATAGACACGAGCTCTAGGGAGGTGGTAACTGGACTGACTGCAAACCTGATCCTAACCAACACACTAAAGGTAGCCGGTGAACGTGCCTAAAATCCTGGATGTCTCGACGCAGCCTGAGAAACTATCTACTCCTGGAGGGAAAGTAAGACCTCACTTGCCTCAAGAGAAATCACCCCAAAGATATAGGAAGCCCCCAACAAATAATAACGGTGAGGTAAGGGGAAAACACAAACGTAGAAATGAAAACAGATACAGCAAATGAGGCCCGCTAATACTAGATAGCAGAAGACAGATAGGGAACTGTGCGGTCAGTAAAAAACCCTATGCAAAATATCCACGCTGAGAATACAAGAACCCCCACACCAACTAACGGTGTGAGGGGAGAAACTCAGCCCCCTAGAGCTACCAGCAAGCAAGGAAATCACATATTAGCAAGCTGGACAAGAAACAAAAATAAACCAAGAAACATATGACCATTGATGGTCAAAAAATGAACCAAGCAAAACTTAGCTTCTCTTGAAGAGACTGATAACGAAGGACTGCAGGAGAGCTCCAAAATAGCACTGAAGACATTGACAGCAGGCAACAACTGAGAGTCCAGGTGAACTAAATAGGAAACCAGCTAACAGATAACAAGACAGCTGATCAAGCCTCAGACCTGCAGAATGACAAAAAGAGCCACCAGAGGGAGCCCAAAGACAGCACTCACACAGTACCAGTTGTGACCACAAGAGGGAGCCCAAAAACAGAGTTCACAACAGTACCCCCCCCCCCTTGAGGAGGGGTCACCGAACCCTCATCAAAACCCCCAGGGCGATCAGGATGAGCCACATGGAAGGCATGAACCAAATCATCCGCATGAACATCAGAGGCGACAACCCAGGAATTATCCTCCTGACCATAGCCCTTCCACTTAACCAAATACTGAAGCCTCCGTCTAGAAATACGAGAATCCAAGATCTTCTCCACCACGTACTCCAATTCGCCCTCAACCAGCACCGGGGCAGGGGGTTCAACAGAAGGAACCACAGGCACCACATACCTCCGCAACAAAGACCTATGGAACACGTCATGAATGGCAAACGACGCTGGGAGGTCCAAACGAAATGACACCGGGTTAAGGATTTCCAAAATCTTATAAGGACCGATGAAGCGAGGCTTGAATTTAGGAGAGGAAACCTTCATAGGAACATACTGAGAAGACAGCCATACCAAATCCCCAACAAGAAGTCGGGGACCCACACCGCGATGGCGGTTGGCAAAGCGCTGAGCCTTCTCCTGTGACAACTTCAAATTGTCCACCACATGGTTCCAAATCTGTTGCAACCTATCTACCACAGAATCCACCCCAGGACAGTCAGAAGGCTCAACCTGACCCGAGGAAAAACGAGGATGAAAACCAGAATTGCAGAAAAAAGGCGAAACCAAAGTAGCAGAACTAGCCCGATTATTAAGGGCAAACTCGGCCAATGGCAAAAAAGTCACCCAATCATCCTGATCAGCAGAAACAAAACATCTTAAATAAGTTTCCAAGGTCTGATTAGTTCGCTCGGTTTGGCCATTCATCTGAGGATGGAAGGCCGACGAAAAAGACAAATCAATGCCCATCTTAGCACAAAAGATCCGCCAAAATCTGGACACAAACTGGGATCCTCTGTCAGACACAATATTTTCAGGGATGCCGTGCAAGCGAACCACATTCTGAAAAAATAGAGGAACCAAATCGGAGGAGGAAGGCAACTTAGGCAAGGGCACCAAATGGACCATTTTGGAAAAACGATCACACACCACCCAGATGACAGACATTCTCTGAGAGACTGGAAGATCCGAAATAAAATCCATGGAAATGTGCGTCCAAGGCCTCTTCGGGACAGGCAAAGGCAAAAGCAAACCGCTGGCACGAGAACAGCAAGGCTTAGCCCGAGCACAAATCCCACAGGACTGCACAAAGGAACGCACATCCCGCGACAAGGAAGGCCACCAGAAGGACCTAGCCACCAAATCTCTGGTACCAAAAATCCCAGGATGGCCTGCCAACACCAAAGAATGAACCTCGGAAATAACTCTGCTGGTCCATCTATCTGGGACAAACAGTCTCTCTGGTGGGCAACGGTCAGGTCTATCCGCCTGAAATTTCTGCAGCACTCGTCGCAAATCAGGGGAAATGGCAGACAAAATCACTCCCTCTCTGAGGATACCAGCCGGCTCTGAAACTCCCAGAGAGTCAGGAACAAAACTCCTAGAAAGAGCATCAGCCTTCACGTTCTTCGAACCAGGCAGGTACGAGACCACGAAATCGAAACGGGAGAAAAACAACGACCAACGAGCCTGTCTAGGATTCAGCCGCTTGGCAGACTCGAGATAAAACAGATTTTTGTGATCAGTTAAGACCAATACACGATGCTTAGCTCCCTCGAGCCAATGTCGCCACTCCTCAAATGCCCACTTCATAGCCAACAACTCCCGATTACCAACATCATAATTCCGCTCGGCAGGCGAAAACTTTCTTGAAAAGAAAGCACAAGGCTTCATCACAGAGCAATCAGAGCTTCTCTGTGACAAAACAGCCCCTGCTCCAATCTCAGAAACATCAACCTCGACCTGAAAAGGAAGAGAGACATCAGGCTGACACAAAACTGGAGCCGAAGAAAACCGACGCTTCAGCTCCCGAAAGGCTTCCACGGCCGCAGGAGACCAATTAGTCACATCAGAACCCTTCTTGGTCAAATCCGTCAAGGGTTTAACCACGCCAGAAAAATTAGCAATGAAGCGACGGTAAAAATTAGCAAAACCCAAGAACTTCTGAAGACTCTTAACAGATGTAGGCTGAGTCCAGTCATGAATAGCCTGGACCTTGACTGGGTCCATCTCAATAGTAGAAGGGGAAAAAAATAAAACCCAAAAAAGAAATCTTCTGGACTCCAAAAAGACATTTTGAGCCCTTCACAAATAAAGCATTGTCACGCAGGACCTGAAAGACCATCCTGACCTGCTTAACATGAGACTCCCAATCATCCGAAAAAAACAGAATATCATCCAGATACACAATCATAAACTTATCCAGATATTCACGGAAGATGTCATGCATAAAGGACTGGAACACAGAAGGAGCATTAGAAAGTCCAAAAGGCATCACCAAGTACTCAAAATGGCCTTCAGGCGTATTAAATGCAGTTTTCCATTCATCACCCTGTTTTATATGCACAAGGTTATACGCACCACGAAGATCTATCTTGGTGAACCAACTGGACCCCTTAATCCGAGCAAACAGATCAGACAACAATGGCAAAGGATACTGAAATTTGACCGTGATTTTATTTAGAAGACGATAATCTATACAAGGTCTCAGAGAACCATCCTTCTTGGCCACAAAAAAGAATCCTGCACCAAGAGGGGAGGAGGACGGGCGAATATGTCCCTTCTCTAAAGACTCCTTTATATAGCTCCGCATTGCGGCATGTTCTGGTACAGACAAATTAAAAAGTCGTCCCTTAGGGAACTTACTACCAGGAATCAAATTTATAGCACAATCACAATCCCTGTGAGGAGGCAGGGCACCGGATCTGGGCTCATCAAATACATCCTGGTAATCCGACAAAAACTCAGGGACCTCAGAAGGAGTGGAAGAAGCAATTGATACCAAAGGAGCATCGCCATGAATCCCCTGGCAACCCCAACTTGACACAGACATAGCTTTCCAATCCAGAACTGGATTATGGGCCTGCAGCCATGGCAGACCCAACACGACAACATCATGCAAATTATGCAGCACAAGAAAGCGAATCACCTCCTGATGCACAGGAGTCATGCACATGGTCACTTGAGTCCAATATTGAGGCTTATTCTCAGCCAATGGTGTAGCATCAATTCCCCTCAGTGGTTTAGGGAATTCCAAAGGCTCCAGGACAAAACCACAGCGCCTGGCAAACGACAAATCCATCAGATTCAGGGCAGCACCTGAATCCACAAAAGCCATAACTGAGTAGGATGACAAAGAATAAAAGTAACAGACAAAATGAATTTAGGCTGTATAGTACCAATGGTGACAGGTTTAGCGATTTTTTTAACGCGCTTAGAGCATGCTGAGATAACATGAGTTGAATCACCACAGTAAAAGCACAACCCATTTTGACGTCTATGATTTTGCCGCTCAATTCTGGTCAGAACTCGGTCACATTGCATAGACTCAGGTCTCTGTTCAGAAAACACCGCCAGATGGTGCGCAGATTTGCGCTCCCGCAAACGCCGATCAATCTGAATGGCCAAAGCCATTGAGTCATTCAGACTTGCAGGTGTGGGGAACCCCACCATAACATTCTTAATGGCTTCAGAAAGACCTTCTCTGAAATTTGCAGCCAGGGCACACTCATTCCATTGAGTAAGCACCGACCATTTCCGAAATTTTTGACAATACACCTCAGCTTCATCCTGGCCCTGAGAAAGAGCCAGCAAGGCCTTTTCTGCCTGGTTCTCAAGATTAGGTTCCTCATAAAGCAGTCCAAGCGCCAGAAAAAACGCATCCACATTCAGCAATGCAGGATCTCCTGGCACCAGAGAGAAAGCCCAATCTTGAGGGTCGCCACGTAACAAGGAGATAACAATTTTAACTTGCTGAGCGGAATCACCAGAGGAACGAGGTCTCAAAGATAGAAATAATTTACAATTATTCTTAAAATTCAGAAACCTAGATCTATCTCGAGAAAACAACTCAGGAATAGGTATTTTAGGCTCTGACATAGGGCTATGAACAACAAAATCCTGAATGCTTTGCACCCTTGCAGCAAGATGATCCACACTAGAAGTCAGACTCTGAATATCCATGTCTGCAGCTGAACACAAAACCACCCAGAGATTAAGGGGATGAGAGAAGCTGGACAGACTGCAGCAAAGATAGAGAGGAAAAAAAAAAATTGTACTCAGGGCTTCTCTTATCCCACTTCTGCGATGCATTAAACACTTTTCGGCCTGCTGTACTGTTATGATCCTAGTGGCTGAGGATCACAAAACGGACTAGCTAAGTTTATGAACATAGACACGAGCTCTAGGGAGGTGGTAACTGGACTGACCGCAAACCTGATCCTAACCAACACACTAAAGGTAGCCGGTGAACGTGCCTAAAATCCTGGACGTCTCGACGCAGCCTGAGAAACTATCTACTCCTGGAGGGAAAGTAAGACCTCACTTGCCTCAAGAGAAATCACCCCAAAGATATAGGAAGCCCCCAACAAATAATAACGGTGAAGTAAGGGGAAAACACAAACGTAGAAATGAAAACAGATACAGCAAATGAGGCCCGCTAATACTAGATAGCAGAAGACAGATAGGGAACTGTGCGGTCAGTAAAAAACCCTATGCAAAATATCCACGCTGAGAATACAAGAACCCCCACACCAACTAACGGTGTGAGGGGAGAAACTCAGCCCCCTAGAGCTACCAGCAAGCAAGGAAATCACATATTAGCAAGCTGGACAAGAAACAAAAATAAACCAAGAAACATATGACCACTGATGGTCAAAAAATGAACCAAGCAAAACTTAGCTTCTCTTGAAGAGACATAACGAAGGACTGCAGGAGAGCTCCAAAATAGCACTGAAGACATTGACAGCAGGCAACAACTGAGAGTCCAGGTGAACTAAATAGGAAACCAGCTAACAGATAACAAGACAGCTGATCAAGCCTCAGACCTGCAGAATGACAAAAAGAGCCACCAGAGGGAGCCCAAAGACAGCACTCACACAGTACCAGTTGTGACCACAAGAGGGAGCCCAAAAACAGAGTTCACAACAATTCACACACTGCTCTGCCCTCCGGTTCTTTAGGAGGAATGTGAAGAAAATTGACAGCCTTCAGGAAGTTTAGGTCTGAGTTGCCATCTTCTAGTCTGTGGTTAGGGCCATCTCTGCTCACACAGGAACCACTAGGGACTGCTGGGTCAGGATCTCTAGTCTGTACAGGAACCAGTAGGTTCAGTTGCAGTTTTTAGCTTTGCCAATTATTCGGAATGAGTTGGTACACTAGCATAACATTAACATTCAAAACAGTATAATACACCTGTTTTCTCTTCCTAAGTAAAGGGATAGCTTTTGGACAACTCTATAAGATTTTGCTTCTTCATTTAGCAAAGTGAAAAGCTCTTAAGATTTACACTGTAAGGCCGGCGTCACACTCAGCGTATGAAAATACGGTCCGTATTTTACGGCCGTAATACGCAGAAATGTTCCAAAAATAGTGATCCGTATGTCATCCGTAGGCAGGGTGTGTCAGCGTATTTTGCGCATGGCATCCTCCGTATGTAATCCGTATGGCATCCGTACTGCGATATTTTCTCGCAGGCTTGCAAAACCGACATCTAATGGATTTTTGTGCTCAAATGTTCGTTAAAACATATATACAGTATATATATATATATATATATGTCATTGAGACACATATATATATATTCTGTATTTATATTTAATTCAGCGCAAGATATGTGAAAAGCCGGTAATTCAATTGCCGGCTTTTCATTTCTCCTTCCCAAACCCGACAGGATATGAGACATGGTTTACATACAGTAAACCATCTCATATCCCTTTTTTTTTTGCATATTCCACACTACTAATGTTAGTTAGTAGTGTGTATGTGCAAAATGTGGGCACTCTAGCTTGTAAAATAAAGGGTTAAATGGCGGAAAAAATTGGCGTGGGCTATTGCGCAATTTTCTCCACCAGAGTGGTAAAGCCAGTGACTGAGGGCAGATATTAATAGCCTAGAGAGGGTTCATGGTTATTGCCCCCCCCCCCCCGGCTACCAACCCCTGCCCCCAGCCACCCCAGAAAAGGCACATCTGGAAGATGCGCCTATTCTGGCACTTGGCCACTCTCTTCCGACTCCCGAGTAGCGGTGGGATATGGGGTAATGAAGGGTTAATGTCACCTTGCTATTGTAAGGTGACATTAAGCCAGATTAATAATGGAGAGGCGTCAATTATGACACCTATCCATTATTAATCCAATAGTACGAAATGGTTAATAAAACACACACACATTTTTTAAAAGTATTTTAATGAAATAAAGACACAGGTTGTTGTAATATTTTATTATACTGGTAACCCATCTGATGACCCTCGTCCTGTAACAAAGGAAAAATAAAAACTCAACAATATCTCATACCTTCCGTCGCTCAGGCCAAGTCCCACGAAGTAAATCCATCTGAAGGGGTTAAATCATTTTACAGCCAGGACCTCTGCTAAAGCAGTGCTCGTGGCTGTAAAACCCCCGGGAATGAATGGATTGCAGGGGAATGACCTGTAGTTACCTTGAGTTGCGGTGATGCACCCTCTGCATCATTCATTCCATTCCATTGGGTTTCCATTCATTCCATGGGGTTTTTACAGGCACAAGCACTGCTTTAGCAGAGCTCCTGGCTGTAAAATGATTTAACCCCTTCAGATGGATTTACTTCGTGGGACTTGACCTGAGCGACGGAAGGTATGAGATATTGTTGTTTTTTTCTTTGTTACAGAACGAGAGTCTTCAGGTGGATTACCAGTATAATAAAATATTACAACAACCTGTGTCTTTATTTAATTAAAATACTTCTAAATAATGTATGTGTGTTTTATTAACCATTTCGTACTATTGGATTAATAATGGATAGGTGTCATAATTGACACCTCTCCATTATTAATCTGGCTTAATGTCACCTTACAATAGCAAGGTGACATTAACCCTTCATTACCCCATATCCCATTGTTACACGGGAATGGGAAGAGAGAGGCCAAGTGCCAGAATAGGCGCATCTTCCAGATGTGCCTTTTCTGGGGTGGCTGGGGGCAGATGTTTGCAGCCGGGGGGGCCAATAACTATAGACCCTCTCTAGGCTATTAATATCTGCCCTCAGTCACTGGCTTTACCACTCTGGCGGAGAAAATTGCGCGGGAGCCCACGCCAATTTTTTTCGCGATTTAACCCTTTATTTTACAAGCTACAGCGCCCAAATTTTGCACATACACACTACTAACATTAGTAGTGTGGAATGTGCAAAAAAAAAGGGATATGAGATGGTTTACTGTATGTAAACCATGTCTCATATCATGTCGGGTTTGTGAAGGAGAAATGAAAAGCCGGCAATTGAATTACCGGGTTTTCTATAGAACACTGCTGCATATTTCTCGCAAGTCACACTGCTGGTCCGTGTGTAATCCGTATTTTTCTCGCCCCCATAGACTTTCATTGGCGATTTTTTTTGCGCAATACGGTGACAAACGCAGCGATTTTGTACGGCCGTAGAAGACCGTATAATACGGATCCGTAAAATACGGCTGATAGGAGCTGGGCCATAGAGAATCATTGGGCCGTGTGTAATGCGTATTTTACGGGTGTATTTTCTGCGCTCATACGTCTGTAAAACTCGCCAGTGTGACACCGGCCTAAAAGTGACTTTCGAATCATATGTAGAGTGATCCGGTTAATCTAATTTGAAGTCACGGTACTCAGAAAAAGATCAGAACGGCGCTGGATACAAGAGAAACAGCGATAGTTGAATGTATTAACACACTGACATTACAGTACATACATATATACAAAGGTTTAGGGGGGAAAAAAAAGTTCATGGGAGTGCTTCTTTTAAATGTTTTATCCCCTGTGTGACTGCCTTGAATTTTAGCAAAAATCCCATTTATGACTTTTCCGAGTTGGTAAAAACATGTTCTACATTAAAATGGCTTCTCCTCAATGTGACTTCTCTGATGTCGCTCAAGATGACCTTGAAGCATAAATGATTTTCCACAATCCGAACAGGAAAAGGTTTTCTCTCCTGTGTGAGTTCTTAGATGTTCCACAAGAAAATCTTTGTGAATAAAGCATTTTCCACAATCCAAACATGAAAATGTCTTCTTCCCCGTGTGACTTCTTACATGCATAACAAGACCTGATTTCTGGCTGAAACATTTCTCACATTCCAAACATGAAAATGGCTTCTCCCCTGTGTGACTTCTTAGATGATATTTAAGTTTTGTTTTGGTAATAAAACATTTCCCACATTCTGAACATGAAAATGGTTTCTCTCCTGTGTGAATTCTCAAATGTTTAACAAGATATGAATTCTTAGTAAAACATTTATCACATTCGGAGCATGAGAAAGGTTTTTCCCCTGTGTGACTCCTTAGATGTTGCAAAAAACTTGATTTATGAGTAAAACACTTCCCACATTCAGGACATGAAAATGGTTTCTCCTGAGTGTGAGTTCTCAGATGTTCCACAAGAGATAATTTCTGTGTGAAGCATTTTCCACATTCTGTACATGAATACGGCTTCTCCCCTGTGTGAATTTTCTTGTGTTTTACAAGATCTGATTTTTGTCTAAAATCTTTCCCACATTCTGAACATGAAAAAGGCTTCTCACCTGTATGGCTTCTCAGATGTTCCACAAGTCTTGTTTTATGGATAAAACATCTTCCACATTCAGAACATGAATATGGCTTTTCTCCCGTGTGAATTCTCTGATGTTCAACAAGATTTGATTTATTGGTAAAACATCTTCCACATTCAGAGCATGAATATGGTTTTTCTCCTGTGTGAATTCTCTGATGTCTCTCAAGAGAATCTTTACGCATAAAATATTTTCCGCAATCCAGACATGAAAACGGCTTCTCCCCTGTGTGAGTTTTCTGATGTTTAACTAGATCTGATTTCTGTCTAAAATATTTTCCACATTCTAAACATGAAAATGCCTTATCCTCTGTGTGAATTCTTCGATATCTCTCAAGAAGATGTTTAAGCTTAAACCACTTCCCACATTCCATGCATGAAAATGGTTTATCTCCAGACTTTAGCACCCAGTCTTCACCTGAAAAAAAAATTAAATAATGTATATTTTATCCTTTTTATTTAAAAAAACACAGAGTGAACAAAATATGCATGAAACTACAGCACATAGAGGTATATAGGGCAGTGCATAAGGGATCTTAACCTACTTCACAATAAACAGAAAAGGCCAGCTACGAATAATAAAAATCTTATGTGCATGTATGCCACTTCTAATATAGCTCATAATTTTGATTTGGAACGGAGGGAAATATAAAAATAACAGAAATACTGCATCTGTTTTGGGATTTTATTTAACAGCATTCACCATGTGGTAAAAATGAAAAGTTTATTCTGCAGGTCAGTACAAATCTGGTGGTAATTACTTATGTATTGCTGTGCTATGTCCAAATTCAGAGCCAATGTTTCTTAATGGTACAATACTTTCAGGTTTTGTAGTTATTAGGCTATACCCACCATGCGCAAAGTAAGCGGATCATGTGCGGATGTTACCCGGGTGTGGAGGAGAGGAGACTGTCCTCCATGCCCTGGGAATAAAAAAGTTTTAATATTCACCTTCTGGCGGCCCCCGGATCCAGCCCAGGCCTTAGCGATGCTCCTGGCAGCTCCCGTTCCCAGCAATGCCTTGGGACAATGACCTGTGATGACGTAGCGGTGTGATGCTACATCATCTGGGGTCATTGTCGCAAGGCATCGCTGGGAATGGGAGTTCCCGGGAGCATCGCGAGGATCAGGATGGCTGCGGGGGCTGTCGGAAGGTGAGAATGTCACGATTTTTAATTTTTTTTAATCATTTTTAACATTCTATCTTTTATTATTGAAGCTGCATAGGCAGCATCAATAGTAAAAAGTTGGTCACACTTGTCAAACACTATGTTTGACAAGTGTGACCAACCTGTCAGTCAGTTTTCCAAGTGATGCTACAGATCGCTTGGAAAACGCTAGCATTCTGCAAGCTAATTACACTTGCAAAACGCTAGGTCAATTCCGCATGCGTATTTCCCGCAGCAGGAAGTTGCGGATTTGCCGTGGAAATTTCCCATAGCCTTACTGTAGAACATGTATTAATTTGCTGCTTTTATACATTTCTTTTACAGAATACATATACTGTAAATTAGCAATTACACTTTTTTGCACATATTATCATTCCCTATTCCTGTTTGTCCAAACATTTTTTCTCATCCTCATTACCTGCTGTCAATTACTGTTCCAATATGGTTCATAATTCTTAATGGCAATGGGCCCGATTCATTACGAGGGGCATTGTGCACACCAGTTTTAATGAACGGGATCGTTCGCCACTTAATAAATTACGCGCACCTTACAACTGTTGTGCGTCATAGCCAGAAATGGACGGGAGCATATTTCTCATGAAATTTATACCACTAAAGTGAGATAAGATTCATAAAGCAGACTGGTAGACTTAGCCACACCCTGTAAATCCCATGCACAATGCACCTTGGTGGAGCTGGCTAGAGCTGGTCTAAAAATGCCAAAAGACAAAAATTATTGAGCAACTCTGAGTTGCACCAAAAAATTATAGCATTTAGAACACTGGTGAAAACACCTTCCAGAAATCAGCACTATGTTCTTAAGTGTGACACTTGCAGATAAACGAGTCTACTTTACACTCTCCCTGCATGAACTTTACTGTGTCCCTTTAATGCTTTAATGTCCCTACCACAATCTGTCCATCAGATAACAACAGGGAACCTATATCTCATAGTTCTAATGTGTATCCTCTTCTCAAATTACATCAATTCACCCCCACAAAGCTGTGATCAAGTATTTTGCGGCCAATCAAATTCTTAGTGTGTAACCTGAAAGTGCTTAAAACTGATGCATGGATGTCCAAACCTCTAGAAACTGGCACATGGATTAAATACTCCTACAATAATAATTTAATAGTAATTTTATTTCTATAGCGCCAACATATTCCGCAGCACTTTATATTTTAGAATGGACTTGGACAGACAATAAACAAATTACAGAATAACAATAATCACATAAAACAACAGATACCAAGAAGCATGAGGGCCCTGCTGCTCGCAAGCTGCAATCTATGAGGAAATAGTGGAGACACGAGAGGTGGATGGTAATAATTGCTTTCTTTGTTCTGGCCAATGTAATGCTGCATGTACCGGTAACCAACCAGAATGTGTAAAAGTACAGACACAGAGGGCTATTAAAAGCATAAAACGTGTGAGAACATGATATCAGGGTCCTGGTTATGAAGAAAAATGTTGATTGGGCAACACAGAGATAATTAGATAAATGTGTTGAGGTGGTAGACCAGTCTGAAGAAATGCATTTTTAGGGCTCGCTTAAAACTGTGGGTATTGGTGATTAATCGAATTGTCCTGGGTAGTGCATTCCAAAGAATTGGCGCAGCACGCAAGAAGTTTTGGAGACGGGAGTGGGAGGTTTTGATTATTGAGGATCTTAACCTTAGGTCATTAGCAAAACGGGGGGCATGGGTAGGGTGGCAGACTGAGACGAGGGAAGAGATGTAGGGTGGTGCTGAACCGTGGAGCGCTTTGTGGGTGAGAGTGCTAATTATGCAAATTGTCTCTTCAGAGAGGAAGAGAACTAGAACTCTAGTGCCACCTATTGGAAGGTAGCAATCCTACAAGTCAATGTCGACCCTTTAACGAGCCTTGTCACATGACTTAGGATAATAGCCAAACCAGAATCTCAATTTGCAGACACTGTGTTTCGGGGTACTGCCCCTTGTCAGTGCAAAGTGGAGATCTGGTTTGGCTATATGAGAGGTGTCCAGAAACGATACTTCTTGGATATGGGTGAGAGTGATAAGTTTATATTGAACTCTTGAGTGGATGGGTAACCAGTGCAATGACTGGCACAAGGTAGAGGCTCCAGTGTAACGGTTGGCGAAGAATATGATTCTGGCTGCAGCATTCAAGACAGATTGGAGAAGAAAAGGTTTAGTAAGAGGGAGACCGATTAGTAGAGAGTTACAATAGTCCAGAGGAGAATGCAACAGTAAGAGTTTTTGCAAAGTCGAAAGTAAGAAAAGGTTGAATTCTAGAAATGTTTTTGAGGTGTAGATAACAAGAGCGAGCCAGTGATCGGATGTGGAGGGTGAATGAAAGTTCTGAATCAAGTATGACCTCAAGACAGCGGGCATGTTGCTGGGGATTAATGGTAGAACCACACAAAGAAATGGAAATGTTGGGCAAAGGTAGGTTAGTGGAGGGAGGAAACGCAACAAGTTCAGTTTTTGACAGGTTCAGTTTCAGATAGAGGGAGGACATGATGTTGGAGATGGTGGTAAGACAATCACTGGTGTTTTGTAATAATACAGGCATGATGTCAGGAGTAGAGGTGTATAATTGGGTGTCATCAGCATAGAGATGGTACTGGAAACCAAATCTATTGATTGTCCAATAGGGGAAATGTACAAGGAGAATAGGAGGGGGCCTAGCACTGATCCTTGAGGAACCGCAACAGTAAGGGGAAGATGAGGAGGAGGAGCCAGCAAAAGATACAGATTTAGCTGTTAGTAGATCATTAGAGACTTTAGTGAGGGCAGTTTCAGTAGAGTGTAAAGAGCGAAAACCGAATTTTAGAGGGTCAAGAAAAGAGTGATCTGAAAGAAAGCAGATTAGATTGGAGTGGACCAAGCCTTCCAGGAGTTTAGAGATGAAAGGAAGATTAGAGACGGATCTATAGTTAAGGTACCTTCACACTGAACAATTTAACAACGATAACGATAGCGATCCGTGACGTTGCAGCGTCCTGGATAGCGATATCGTTGTGTTTGACATGCTGCAGTGATCAGGATCCTGCTGTGACATCGTTGGTCGGAGCTAGAAGGCCAGCACCTTATTTCGTCGCTGGATCACCCGCTGACATCGCTGAGTCGGCGTGTGTGACGCTGATTCAGCGATGTCTTCACTGGTAACCAGGGTAAACATCGGGTTACTAAGCGCAGGGCCGCGCTTAGTAACCCGATGTTTACCCTGGTTACCAGTGTAAATTTAAAAAAAAAAAAAACACTACATACTTACATTCCGGTGTCTGTCGCGTCCCCCGGCGTCCGCTTCCCTGCACTGGGAAAGCGCCGGCTGGCCGTAAAGCAGAGCACAGCGGTGACGTCACCGCTCTGCTTTACGGCCGGCGCTTACACAGTGCAGGGAAGCGGACGCCGGGGAACGCGTCAGACACCGGAATGTAAGTATGTAGTGTTTGATTTTTTTTACATTTACACTGGTAACCAGGGTAAACATCGGGTTACTAAGCGCGGCCCTGCGCTTAGTAACCCGATGTTTACCCTGGTTACCCGGGGACTTCGGCATCATTGGTCGCTGGAGAGCTGTCTGTGTGACAGCTCTCCAGCGACCACACAACGACGAAACAGCGACGCTGCACCGATCGGCATCGTTGTCTATATCGCTGCAGCGTCGCTTAATGTGACGGTACATTAAGAAGCAGTTTTGGTCGAGGGATGGTTTTTTTAAGTAATGGATGTATAATGGCATGTTTGAATGGGAAAGATACCAGAAAGAGAGAGGTTGAATAGCTTTGTCAGGTGAGTTGTGACAGCAGGGAAATGGGAGTGGAGGAGATGTGAAGCAATAGGGTCACTGGTGCAAGTAGTAGTAGGGCGAGAAGATGCAAAGAGCCTAATCACTTCTTCTTCAATGACTGGTTTTAAGACAGAGAGTGAGCTAGATGCGGTGGGGGTGGGAGGACAGTGCATGGTATGAGGGGATTGGGAGAAAATTTCCTGTCGGATATGGTCAATTTTTTTCTATGAAATAATTGGCCAGATCGTCAGGGCAGAGATCCATGGTTAGGGCCTGCACTCTTGGATTTAGTAAGGAATCAAAAGTGTCAAAGAGAGGTTTAGGATTATTGGATAGTCAGGTGATGAGGGTGTTGAATTAGGTTTTCTTGGAGAGGTGAAGAGAAGAGTTGTATGTTTTAAGCATAAACTTTTAATGGATAAAATCTTCTGGCAGATTGGATTTTGTCCACAACTTTTCGGCACACCTGGAGAACCGCTGTAGGAAACTTGTTTGCAGTGCGTGCCAGGGTTGTCGCTGTCTGTGCCGGGTTGTTCTATGTATAGGAGGTGCAGCTTTATCCAGGGCATTTTGCAGTGATTCATTATAATGTTTTAGAACATGAGAGGGAGGAGATTGGAGCCAATGATGGCTGCAAATTCTTCTTATGGTTTTGGGTGTTAATGGCCTGTATATTTCTATAAATGTGGAAAGTGAAGGTGTCCTGAGCGGGGTGACAGCTCTAAACAGAGAAAGAATATTTAGCACATAGGTCCAATTCCAAGAAGGAAACCCACTCTTCCGCCATGTCTGTTGCCTGAGTGAGGAGTGTGGGTAAATTGGAGGCCACCGTAACTCAGTGCAGCAGGGGAGGCCATGTCAGGGGGCGTCAGCCAGGTCTCAGTGAGGGCCAGGAAGGAAAGGTTGCTGGAAGTAAAGAGATCGTGGATCATGTGGAGCTTGTTGCAGACGGAGCGGGCATTCCAAAGTGCCCCAGAGAGAGGAAGCAGGGGGGTGGGGGTCAGTGACACATATTTATGTGTGAGGGATTGCGGTAGGTTTTTTTTTAGTGTGAGAAGGATAGGGGTGAGGATTAGTGGGATGTATGAGGTGGGGGGCAGGATTGGGAATATGTCGCCAGCAGTGAGAATGAGCAGAGAAAGGGAAAGCAGGTGGGTAAAGGAGAGTGATCGGCTTATATTATATTTTGGTAGGAGAGGTCTGAGGTTAAAGAGCAGGTCTGCAGATGAAGCAAGGTGGCGGGGTAAGAGAGAGGGGGAGATAGTTATGTGGTTTGAGGGTGCGCGGGAATGTGGTTAGTGGAGGAGAGTGAGGATTAGTGGAGCAAAAACGGTGGGGGAAAATGTGAGCATCGTTAAAGAGCTGGGGAGGAAAAGAAAGGCAAGTAAATTTAGAAGACAGTGATTAGTCTTACCGTCTGGCTGATTTCTGGACTATTTCTGATGATACACTTAAAATATGTCACTTCAAATGATGTCACATCTGACCGAGGTATGAAAACATTAGATATTTCACAAAAACTTAAGAGTGATCATCATACTGTGAAGAGATTTGTGACTGAAACAGAACACAGAGTTCATGCAGATAAAGGCATAATGAGGAAGGTTTTTGCCAGACAAATTCATTGGATTAAGAGAGCAGCTGCCAAAATAACATTACAAAGCAGCAAACAGCTATTTGAAGCTGCTGGTACCTCTGGAGAACCTCAAGGTGTAGGATCCTTCAAAGGCTTGCTGAGGTGCATAAACCTACTATTTTGCCACAAGCAGAAACGGTTGCAGTGGGCCCAGACATACACGAAGACTAATTTTCAAAACAGTCTTGTTTACTGATGAGTGTCGAGCAACCCTGGATGGTACATATAAATGAAGTAGTGGATGGTTGGTGGATGGCCACCATGTCCCAACAAGGCTGCGACGTCAGCAAGGAGGTGGAGGAATCATGTTGTGGGCCGGAATCATGGGGAAACAGCTGGTAGGGCCCTTTAAGGTTCATGAAGGTGTGAAAATGACCTCTGCAAAGTATATAGTTTCTGACTGACAACTTTCTTCCATGGTATAAAAAGCAGAAACGTGCCTTCAGAAGCAAAATCATCTTCATGCTGACAATGCACCATCTCATGCTGCAAAGAATACCTCTGAGTCATTGGCTGCTATGGGCATAAAAGGAGATAAACTCCTGGTGTGGCCACCATCTTCCCCTGTCCTCAACCCTATAGAGAACCTTTGGAGGATCATCAAGCAAAAGATCTATGAGGGTTAGGGTTAGGGTTCACATCAAAACAGCAGCTCTGGGAGGCTATTCTGACTTCATGCAAAGAAATACAAGCAGAAACTCTCCAAAAACTCACAAGTTCAATGGATGCAGGAATTGTGAAGGTGATATCAAAGAAGGGTCCTATGTTACATGTAACTTGGCCTGTTAGGAGGTTTTGGAGTTAAATAGCTTTTTGTTCAGTGAATGTGACCTGCTAATGCTGCAAATTCCACAAATGAGCATTTGTAGTTCTTTAAAACATATCAAATGTTTAGAAATTCTACTGTGCCTAATAATCTGGAACAGTGCATTGTGGGGTTTTATTCATTTTGGAGATTATACTGTTATCATTAGGAGGTTTCTTCAATAAAATTCGATGTATACTCTAACGGGTGATGACTTTTATTAGACTGACTGTCATTTTCACTGACCATTTAGGAAAATCCGAGAAAAATGTCATTTGCATAATAATTTGGAACATGGTGTACATTGAAATCCAATTATGCGGTAAACGTCAAAAAAGTAAGGTACTAAGTTAGCATTTATTGATCAAAGAGCGCCAAAGCCATTCAATCAAGTCAAGGTGTGCTTAAATAAGGGTGGTACCTAAAAACTAATCTCATACCTCTCCATGTGCCAAACTATGCCTCATCTGAATGAGGAGTAAAAAGAAACCAAGTATAGCATGCAATTCAACCTTGTGTGGAAAAGATGGGCAGAAAAGGGTGCTAAGCCCTGAAAGTGACCAAATCCCGCAATATGTACAACAAAAAGAAAAAATTGAAAACAGAAAAATATAGATAAAATAGGTCCCACACAGCCATATTTCCCACACAAGATTTTAATTGGGAGCTATACTTGGTTTCCTTTCACTCCTCACTCAGATGAGGCTGGTTTGGCTCATGGAGAGTTGTGACATTAGTGTTTAGGGACCATCCATATTTAGGTACACCTTGACATGGTTGGATAGCTTTTACACTCTTTTAGCAAAAAACGCTAAGCATCTTGTTTTTGACGTTTACAGCAATATTGGAGTTCATGTATCATTAATCGCAGTGTGCTGACGCATCGTGTATGTAGGTCTGTATATTGGCCATATAGCGGATTCATGCACCTGTGCATTACTTTGATACTAAAGGTGTGCGGGCCCTATTTTTTTGTATCTTGCTCTCTCTGCCATGTCCAGGCAGTGCAGCTGGGGTGTGATACTTGTAGCTTGAAACTGAGAACTCTACTTCTACGTGTATCTGTAGGCATACTCATTGGTGCTGTATCTTTTTGTAAAACTTTTCACTCCTTCTGCAAAGTAATGATTTATCTATTACCTTTTTGGACAACTTTCTTTACAGCCTAAGTACACTGCTCAAAAAAATAAAGGGAACACTTAAACAACAGAATATAACTCCAAGTAAATCAAACTTCTGTGAAATCAAACTGTCCACTTAGGAAGCAACACTGATTGACAATCAATTTCACATGCAGTTGTGCAAATGGAATAGAGAACAGATGGAAATTATTGGCAATTATCAAGACCCCCTCAATAAAGGAGTGGTTCTGTGTTATGATCCGGTGACCTTGGAGCCACATGAGACTTTCTCTGGAGTAGGTGGTACCTGTACTGACCGCAAACCCTAAACTGACACCGCAACTAGAAGTAGCCGTGGGGCGTACCTAACACGTCCTAGACACCTCGACACAGCCGGAGGACTAAATACCCCTAGAGATGGAAATGGGAATTCTATCTTGCCTCAGAGCAGAACCCCAAAGGATAGGCAGCCCCCCACAAATATTGACTGTGAGTATAAGAGGAAAGACACACGCAGGCAGAAAACAGGATTTAGCAAAAGAGGCACTTCTAGCTAAATAGAAAAGGATAGGATAGAATTCTAAGCGGTCAGTATTAAAACCCTAAAAATATCCACAGCAGATAATACAAATATTCGACATCTAACTAAAGACATAGAATGTATATCTGCATCTCCAGAGAATCCAGCATGACTGAAAAATCCAAACAAAGTCTAAGCTGGACAAAAACAAAATGAATTGCACTGAATTATAAAGCACACTGCATGTGTGCTGCAGAGACAAAAAACCAGACACTTATCTTAGCTGAATTGACAGCAGGGCATGAGGAGCCAGACAGAGATGCAATCCCTCCAAGAACAATGGACAACTGGCAAGGACTAATGGATCCTGCACACCTAAATACCTAGTAGAGCTGCAATCAGCAGAAACACCTGCCCTGGATTACAACCCAGAGACAACTGCACTACCACAAACAACCACCGGAGGGAGCCCAAGAGCAGAATTCACAACAGTTCTGCAGGTGGGGACCACAGACCACATCTCAGTACCAATGCTTTCTGGCTGATGTTTTGGTCACTTTTGAATGTTGGTTGTGCTTTCACACTCGTGGTACCATGAGACAGACTCTACAACCCACACAAGTGGCTCAGGTAGTGCAGCTCATGCAGGATGGCACATCAATGCGAGCTGTGGCAAGAAGGTTTGCTATTTCTGTCAGCGTAGTGTCCAGAGGCTGGAGGCGCTACCAGGAGACAGGCCAGTACACCAGGAGACGTGGAGGGGGCCATAGGAGGGCAACAACCCAGCAGCAGGACCGCTACATCAGCCTTTGTGCAAGGAGGAACAGGAGGAGGACTGACAGAGCCCTGAAAAATGACCTCCAGCAGGCCACAAATGTGCATGTGTCTGCACAAACGGTTGGAAACCGACTCCATGACTATGGTATGAGCGCCCGATGTCCACAGATGGGGTTGTGCTCACAGCCCAACACCGTGCAGGACACTTGGCATTTGCCACAGAACACCAGGATTGGCAAATTCGCCACTGGCACCCTGTGCTCTTCACAGATGAAAGCAGGTTCACACTGAGCAATGTGACAGACGTGACAGAGTCTGGAGACGCCATGGAGAGCGATCTGCTGCCTGCAACATCCTTCTGCATGACCGGTTTGGCAGTGGGTCAGTAATGGTGTGAAGTGGCATTTTTTTGGAGGGCCGCACAGCCCTCCATGTGGTCGCCAGAGGTAGCCTGACTACCATTAGCTACCGAAATGAGATTCTCAGACCCCTTGTGAGACCATATGCTGGTGCGGTTGATCCTAGGTTCCTCCTAATGCAGGACAATGCCAGACCTCATGTGGTTGGAGTGTGTCAGCAGTTCCTGCAAGATGAAGGCATTGAAGCTATGGACTGGCCCGCCCGTTCCCCAGACCTGAATCTGATTGAACACATCTGGGACATCATGTCTCGCACCATCCACCAACGTCACGCTGCACCACAGACTGTCCAGTAGTCGGCGGATGCTTTAGTCCAGGTCTGAGAGGAGATCCCTCAGGAGACCATCCGCTGCCTCATCAGGAGCATGCCCAGGCGTTGAAGGGAGGTCATACAGGCACGTGGAGGCCACACACACACAACAGAACATCATTTCCTTGTCTTGAGGCATTTCCACTGAAGTTGGATCAGCCTGTAATTTGGATTTCCACTTTGATTTTGAGCATCATTCCAAATCCAGACCTCCATGGGATATTCATTTTGATTTACGTTGATCATTTTTATGTATTTTTTTTCTCAACACATTCCACTATGCAGTGAATAAAGATTTGCAACTGAAATATTTAATTCAGTGATATCTAGGATGTGGTATTTTAGTGTTCTCTTTATTTTTTTGAGCAGTGTATATTGGTGAATGGAGACCACAAGGAATGGGCTAAGATTTATCAGGAATGTCACGAGGAGCTGTTGTCTCGAGATGCGTCACATCTGCAGCGGGTTATAGCAGCCAGAGTGGTACTGCTAAGCAATAAAGATACTATTCATGAAGAGAAGAATAGTCTTGAGACTGCAAGAGTCAGTAATAGTGTCATTTTGTGGTGAATTTCGAATAGTGTTGTGTTGAGCAATTTAGATTGTTTCATTGGTTTGTTGCAAACACCAGCTAGTTTGTAAATCTTTCTAATACACCTAATTTGCAAAGGGAGTGGAGTGAATAATTCTCATTGGAAATATATAGGTATAGGGTGGGAATAAAAAAGATTTAAGAAAAGTTCTTACCATTCACTGACAACGTTATTGGATCTTCCAGTCTATTACTCATTCCACCATCACTTTCCTGCAAAAAAACAGAAGAGAACAGAATATATGAAAAATTAGGAAAAAATTGATCTTAATTTATACTGTATCAGAATGAAGGTGAAATGTCCATAGACATCATGAAACAATCTGACCTAAATTGAGAATGACAGTTTTTACAGGAGCGACGCCTCATCTCAATGCTGGTAACTGAACCCTCTAACGTTCAGAAAAATCTTCTATCCTTGTGGAGGTCTTACTATGAACAGCTGTTCACTGCTTATCTCATTAGTATATCAGAACCAATGCACAGATATCTACATGTTAGGGCAGTCTCACACGTCCAGATAATTCCGGTACCGGAAAAAATCAGTACCGGAGTTATCCGTGTCCGTGTGCCCGTGAGCTCACGTAGGCCATACGTGCGGCACACGTGTGCCGCCCGTGTGCCAAGTGGGTACCACACGGAGCGTGCTGGAGACAGCGCTAAAGTTTAGCGCTGTCCCCTGCATCGTGCTGATGCCGCGAGTCATATCTTCTGTGCAGCAGCGTTTGCTGCATAGAAGATATGAATAATAGTGTTTAAAAGAAAGATCTATCTGTCCGCCGCCCTCCCACCCCCTGTGCGCCCCCCCGCTGTTCTGAAAATACTCACCCGCCTCCCTCGTTGGCTGTCGCTGCTTCCTGTCCTGGCTGTACCTTCTCCTGTATGCGGTCACGTGGGGCCGCTCATTTACAGTCATGAATAGGCGGCTCCACCCCTATGGGAGGTGGAGCCGCATATTCATGACTGTAATCGGCGGCCCCACATGACCGCATACAGTAGACGGTGCAGCCAGGACAGGAAGCAGCGACAGCCAACGAGGGAAGCGGGTATTTTCAGAACAGCGGGGGGGCGCACAGGGGGTGGGAGGGCGGCGGACAGATAGATCTTTCTTTTAAACACTATTATTCATATCTTCTATGCAGCAAACGCTGCTGCACAGAAGATATGAATCGCGGCTTCAGCACCATGTGGGGGGGACAGCGCTTACTGTAGCGCTGTCTCCTGCACGCCACACGGAGAAAGTCCGTGTGAGGTACGTGTTTTACACGGATCCATTGACTTTAATGGGTCCGTGTAATACGTGCGCTCCCACGAACACTGATGTCTCCGTGTTTGGTAAACGGAGACACGGTCCGCAAAAAATCAATGACATCTGCACAGATGCATTGATTTTAATGTGTCTACGTGTGTCAGTGGCTCCGGTACGTGAGGAAACTGTCACCTCACATACCGGAGCCACTGACGTGTGAAACCGGCCTTAGAGGACTTCCAGAAATCTCAGCTTCACCCACCTCATCGTCCTGCAGGACATTTCTCTTTTCCTTCTCATCCAGGCAGTATAAAGGACGTGGCCATCTCTCTGCTGAATCTCTCTGACAGCAACGATCTATAGGAGATAAAGTCGGAATGCATCATCTATAGGTGATCATCAGAAAATGGGGCATCTAGGAGAACCTCAGCCCAGATCTCCCCTATTATCAGGATAGTCTCCTATTACCTGGAGATGAGAGCAGCTGATGGTCCTCCACCATAAAGTTCTTGTACTGATCCTTGTGTCCAGTTATATAATCCCACTCCTCCAGGGAGAAATAAATAGCAACATCCTGACACCTGAGAAGAACCTGACAACCAACAAGGCAGACATCACACAGAATCCTCCAGTATACACTGTATAATCTCCAAGCAGTCTCTTCTCATCACCCAGAATCCTCCAGTGTATCCTGTATAATCTCTCAGCAGTCTCCTCTCATCACCCAGAATCCTCCAGTGTATCCTGTATAATCTCCCAGCAGTCTCCTCTCATCACCCAGAATCCTCCAGTGTATACTGTATGATCTCCCAGCAGTCACCTCTCCTCTCATCACCCAGAATCCTCCAGTGTATACTGTATAATCTCCCAGCAGTCTCCTGTCATCACCCGGAATCCTCCAGTGTACCCTGTATAATCTCCCAGCAGTCTCCTTTCATCCTCCAGTGTATACTGTATAATCTCCCAGCAGTCTCCTCTCATCCTCCAGTGTATCTATATATATAACTGTCTAAGGGTTTTTCTGTCTGTCTGTCTGTCTGTCCTGGAAATCCCGCGACTCTGATTGGTCGAGGCCGCCTGGGCCTTGACCAATCAGCGACGGGCACAGTATCGACGTAGATGTCATAATGGAAATCCCGCGTCTCTGATTGGTCGAGGCCGCCAGGCCTCGACCAATCAGCGACGGGCACAGTCTGTCGCGAATTCGCCTTGACCAATCAGCGACGGGCACAGTATCGACGTAGATGTCATAATGGTTGCCATGGCGACGATGATGTCATAAAGGTTGCCTCGACCAATCAGCGACGGGCACAGTCTGCGAATTCTGGAATCATCAGTGTCCATATACTACGGGGACATGCATATTCTAGAATACCCGATGCGTTAGAATCGGGCCACAATCTAGTACTATATAATCTCCCAGCAGTCTCCTCTCATCACCCAGAATCCTCCAGCGTATACTGTATAATCTCCCAGCAGTCTCCTCTCATCCAATCAGTGACGGGCACAGCATGGCAAGGATGATGTCATAAAGGTTGCCTCGACCAATCAGCAACGGGCACAGTCTGCCGCGAATTCGCCTCGACCAATCAGCGACGGGCACAGTATCGACGTAGATGTCATAATGGTTGCCATGGCGACGATGATGTCATAAAGGTTGCCTCGACCAATCAGCGACGGGCACAGCATGGCGACGATGATGTCATAAAGGTTGCCTCGACCAATCAGCGACGGGCACAGTCTGCCACGAATTCGCCTTGACCAATCAGGCACAGTATCGACGTAGATGTCATAATGGTTGCCATGGCGACGATGATGTCATAAAGGTTGCCTCGACCAATCAGCGACGGGCACAGTCTGCGAATTCTGGAATCATCATTGTCCATATACTACGGGGACATGCATATTCTAGAATACCCGATGCGTTAGAATCGGGCCACAATCTAGTACTATATAATCTCCCAGCAGTCTCCTCTCATCACCCAGAATCCTCCAGTGTATACTGTATAATCTCCCAGCAGTCTCCTCTCATCACCCAGAATCCTCCAGTGTTAACTGTATAATCTCCCAGCAATCTCCTCTAATCACCCAGAATCCTCCAGTGTATCTATCTATATATATAATTGTCTAAGGGTTTTTCCGTCTGTCTGTCTGTCTGTCTGTCTGTCTGTCTTGGAAATCCCGCGTCTCTGATTGGTCGAGGCCGCCAGGCCTCGACCAATCAGTGACGGGCACAGCATGGCGAGGATGATGTCATAAAGGTTGCCTCGACCAATCAGCAACGGGCACAGTCTGCCGCAAATTTGCCTCGACCAATCAGCGACGGGCACAGTATCGACGTAGATATCATAATGGTTGCCATGGCGACGATGATGTCATAAAGGTTGCCTCGACCAATCAGCGACAGGCACGGTCTTGTTGTGAACTCTGTTTTCATGCTCCCTCTTGTGGTCACTGGTGGTATGGTGTGACTTTTGCTTTGGGCTCCCCCTGGTGGCTTTGTTTGTTATCCTGCTGGTCTCTGGCTATCAGCTGGTTCGTTATCCTCTGGGAGGTTCCTATATAGCTCTGTTTTACTACCACTTGTTGCCGGCTGTCGATGTAATCAGTGCTACTCAGATTCCTTCTGACTACCTCACTCCCAGTCCATCCAGGACAAGCTAAGTTTTGTTTGCTCATTTTTTGATCAGCAGTGTTTATCATGTTTTCTTGTCCAGCTTGCTAAAATGTGATTCCCTCACTTGCTGGATGCTCTAGTGGACTGAGTTTCTCCCCACACACCATTAGTTGGTGCGTGGGTTCTTGAAATCTCAGGATGGATATTTTGTAAGGGTTTTTTATTGATCGCATAGACCCCTGCTCTATTTTCTGCTTTCTAGTACTAGTGGGCCTCTTTTGCTGAATCTGATTTCATCCCTACGTATGTGCCTTCTTCTTACTTCACCGTTAATATTTGTTGGGGGCTTCTATATCTTTGGGGATTATTTCTCTGGAGGCAAGCGAGGTCTTTCGTTCTCTTTAGGGGTAGCTAGTTCCTCAGGCTGGCTCGAGACGTCTAGGAATTTTTTAGGCACGTTCGCTGGCTACCTCTAGTTGTGTTGGATAGGTTCAGATTTGCGATCAGTCCAGTTACCATCTCCCTAGAGCTTGTCCATAGATTATTCACTTGCTGGTCTATTCGTGATCCTCAGCCACTAAGGATCATAACAGTACAGCCGGCCTGTAAAGTGTTAATTGCATGGCAGAAGCAGGAGAAAAGAAGCCTTGAGAATTTTTTTTTTTTTTTTTTGCCTTGTGTCTAGCTGCTGTGGCTAGCTTCTCTCCTCCTCTTAATCTTGGTGTGGCTCTGAGTTCAGCTGCTGACATGGATGTCCAGAGCTTGGCTTCCAGTCTGGATCATCTTGCTGCTAGGGTTCAAAGTATTCAGGATTTTGTTGTTCACAGTCCTATGTCAGAGCCTAGAATACCTATTCCGGAGTTGTTTTCTGGAGATAGATCTAGGTTCCTGAATTTTAGGAACAATTGTAAGTTGTTTCTTTCTTTGAAACCTCGTTCCTCTGGTGATGCCGTTCAGCAAGTTAAGATTATCATTTCCTTTTTGCGTGGTGACCCTCAAGATTTGGCCTTCGCATTGGCGCCAGGGGATCCTGCATTGCTTAGTGTAGATGCGTTTTTTCTAGCCATTGGATTGCTCTATGAGGAACCTAATCTTGAGAACCAGGCTGAAAAAACGTTATTGGCCCTCTCGCAGGGGCAAGATGAAGCAGAGGTGTACTGCCAGAAATTTCGGAAATGGTCGGTGCTTACTCAGTGGAATGAGTGTGCCCTGGCTGCAAATTTCAGAGAAGGTCTTTCTGAAGCCATTAAGAATGTCATGGTGGGGTTCCCTACGCCTGCAGGTCTGAATGAGTCAATGACTCTGGCCATTCAGATTGATCGGCGTTTGCGGGAGCGCAAACCTGTGCACCATTTGGCGGTGTCTTCTGAACAGACACCTGAATCTATGCAATGTGACAGAATTCTGACCAGAAGTGAACGGCAAAATTATAGACGGCAAAATGGGTTGTGCTTTTACTGTGGTGACTCAGCTCATGTTATCTCAGCATGCTTTAAGCGCAAAAAAAAGGTTGATACATCTGTCACCATTGGTACTTTACAGCCTAAGTTCATTTTGTCTGTTACCCTGATTTGTTCCCTGTCATCTTACCCGGTTAATGCTTTTGTAGATTCAGGTGCCGCCCTGAGTCTGATGGATTGGTCATTTGCCAGGCGCTGTGGTTTTGATTTGGAGCCTTTAAAATTCCCTATTCCACTAAGGGGAATTGATTCTACACCATTGGCTACGAATAGACCTCAGTACTGGACACAAGTGACCATGTGCATGACTCCTGTTCATCAGGAGGTGATTCGTTTTCTTGTACTGCATAATTTGCATGATGTCGTCGTGTTGGGTCTACCATGGTTGCAGACTCATAATCCAGTCTTGGATTGGAAAGCTATGTCGGTGTCAAGTTGGGGTTGTCAGGGAATTCATGGTGACGCTCCTGTGGTGTCAATTGCTTCGTCCACTCCTTCTGAAGTCCCTACGTTTTTGTCAGACTACCAGGATGTATTTGAGGAGCCCAAACTCAATTCTCTACCTCCTCATAGGGACTGTGATTGTGCTATAAATTTGATTCCTGGTAGTAAGTTTCCTAAGGGACGACTTTTCAATTTATCTGTGCCGCAGCATGCTGCCATGCGGAGTTATATAAAGGAGTCTTTAGAGAAGGGACATATTCGCCCGTCCTCATCCCCTCTTGGTGCAGGATTCTTTTTTGTGGCTAAAAAGGATGGTTCACTGAGACCCTGTATTGATTATCGCCTTTTGAATAAAATCACGGTCAAATTTCAGTATCCTTTGCCATTGTTAACTGATTTGTTTGCTCGCATTAGGGGGTCTAGTTGGTTCACCAAGATAGATCTTCGTGGTGCGTATAACCTTGTGCGTATAAAACAGGGTGATGAATGGAAAACTGCATTTAATACGCCTGAAGGCCATTTTGAGTACTTGGTGATGCCTTTTGGACTTTCTAATGCTCCTTCAGTCTTTCAGTCCTTTATGCATGACATCTTCCGTGAATATCTGGATAAGTTTATGATTGTGTATCTGGATGATATTCTGTTTTTTTCGGATGATTGGGAGTCTCATGTTAAGCAGGTCAGGATGGTCTTTCAGGTCCTGCGTGACAATGCTTTATTTGTGAAGGGCTCAAAATGTCTTTTTGGAGTCCAGAAGATTTCTTTTTTGGGTTTCATTTTTTCTCCTTCTACTATTGAGATGGACCCAGTCAAGGTTCAGGCTATTCATGACTGGACGCAGCCTACATCTGTTAAGAGTCTTCAGAAGTTCTTGGGTTTTGCTAATTTTTACCGTCGCTTCATAGCTAATTTTTCTGGCGTTGTTAAGCCTTTGACGGATTTGACCAAGAAGGGTTCTGATGTGACTAATTGGTCTTCTGCGGCTGTGGAGGCCTTTCGGGAGCTGAAGCGTCGGTTTTCTTCGGCTCCGGTCTTATGTCAGCCAGATGTCTCACTTCCCTTCCAGGTGGAGGTTGATGCTTCCGAGATTGGAGCGGGGGCTGTTTTGTCGCAGAGAAGCCCCGATGGCACTGTGATGAAGCCATGTGCTTTCTTTTCAAGAAAGTTTTCACCTGCCGAGCGGAATTATGATGTCGGTAATCGGGAGCTGTTGGCTATGAAGTGGGCATTTGAGGAGTGGCGACATTGGCTCGAGGGAGCTAAACATCGTGTGGTGGTCTTGACTGATCACAAGAATTTGATTTATCTCGAGTCGGCCAAGCGACTAAATCCCAGACAGGCTCGTTGGTCGTTGTTTTTCTCTCGTTTTGATTTCATGGTCTCGTACCTGCCGGGTTCGAAGAATGTGAAGGCTGATGCTCTTTCTAGGAGTTTTGTGCCTGACTCTCCTGGAGATTCAGAGCCGGCTGGTATCCTTAGAGAAGGGGTGATTTTGTCTGCCATCTCCCCAGATTTGCGACGTGTGCTGCAAGAGTTTCAGGCGGATAGACCTGACCGCTGTCCACCAGAGAGACTGTTTGTCCCGGATAGATGGACCAACAGAGTCATCTCTGAGGTTCATTCTTCGGTGTTGGCGAGCCATCCTGGAATATTTGGTACCAGAGACTTGGTGGCCAGGTCTTTTTGGTGGCCTTCCTTGTCGCGGGATGTGCGTTCCTTTGTGCAGTCTTGTGGAATTTGTGCTCGGGCTAAGCCTTGCTGTTCTCGTGCCAGTGGTTTGCTGTTACCTTTGTCTGTCCCGAAGAGGCCTTGGACGCACATTTCCATGGATTTTATTTCAGATCTCCCTGTCTCTCAGAGAATGTCTGTCATCTGGGTGGTGTGTGATCGTTTTTCTAAGATGGTCCATTTGGTGCCACTGTTTTTTCAAAATGTGGTTCGTTTGCACGGGATTCCTGAGAACATTGTTTCTGACAGAGGATCCCAGTTTGTGTCTAGATTTTGGCGGACCTTTTGTGCTAAGTTGGGCATTGAATTGTCTTTTTCGTCGGCCTTCCATCCTCAGACGAATGGCCAAACCGAGCGAACTAATCAGACCTTGGAGACTTATTTAAGATGTTTTGTTTCTGCTGACCAGGATGACTGGGTTACTTTTTTGCCGTTGGCCGAGTTTGCCCTTAATAATCGGGCTAGTTCTGCTACTTTGGTTTCTCCTTTTTTTTGTAATTCGGGGTTTCATCCTCGTTTTTCCTCGGGTCAGGTGGAGCCTTCTGACTGTCCTGGAGTGGATGTTGTGGTGGATAGGTTGCATAAGATTTGGAATCATGTGGTGGACAATTTGAAGTTGTCACAAGAGAAGGCTCAGCTCTTTGCCAACCGCCGTCGCTGTGTGGGTCCCCGACTTTGCGTTGGGGACTTGGTGTGGTTGTCTTCTCGCTTCGTTCCTATGAAGGTCTCCTCTCCTAAGTTCAAGCCTCGGTTTATCGGTCCTTATAAGATTCTGGAAGTCCTTGGCCCTGTGTCATTCCGTCTGGACCTCCCGGCATCATTTGCTATTCATAATGTGTTCCATCGCTCGTTGTTGCGGAGGTATGTGGTACCTGTGGTTCCTCCGGTTGAGCCTCCTGCCCCGGTGCTGGTTGAGGGAGAATTGGAGTACGTGGTGGAGAAGATCTTGGATTCTCGTGTTTCTAGATGGAGGCTCCAGTATTTGGTCAAGTGGAAGGGCTATGGTCAGGAGGATAATTCTTGGGTTGTCGCCTCTGATGTTCATGCGGCCGATTTGGTTCGTGCCTTCCATGTGGCTCATCCTGATCGCCCTGGGGGTTTTCATGAGGGTTCGGTGACCCCTCCTTAAGGGGGGGGGGGTACTGTTGTGAACTCTGTTTTCAGGCTCCCTCTTGTGGTCACTGGTGGTATGGTGTGACTTTTGCTTTGGGCTCCCCCTGGTGGCTTTGTTTGTTATCCTGCTGGTCTCTGGCTATCAGCTGGTTCGTTATCCTCTGGGAGGTTCCTATATAGCTCTGTTTTACTACCACTTGTTGCCGGCTGTCGATGTAATCAGTGCTACTCAGATTCCTTCTGACTACCTCGCTCCCAGTCCATCCAGGACAAGCTAAGTTTTGTTTGCTCATTTTTTGATCAGCAGTGTTTATCATGTTTTCTTGTCCAGCTTGCTAAAATGTGATTCCCTCGCTTGCTGGATGCTCTAGTGGACTGAGTTTCTCCCCACACACCATTAGTTGGTGCGTGGGTTCTTGAAATCTCAGGATGGATATTTTGTAAGGGTTTTTTATTGATCGCATAGACCCCTGCTCTATTTTCTGCTTTCTAGTACTAGTGGGCCTCTTTTGCTGAATCTGATTTCATCCCTACGTATGTGCCTTCTTCTTACTTCACCGTTAATATTTGTTGGGGGCTTCTATATCTTTGGGGATTATTTCTCTGGAGGCAAGCGAGGTCTTTCATTCTCTTTAGGGGTAGCTAGTTCCTCAGGCTGGCTCGAGACGTCTAGGAATTTTTTAGGCACGTTCGCTGGCTACCTCTAGTTGTGTTGGATAGGTTCAGATTTGCGATCAGTCCAGTTACCATCTCCCTAGAGCTTGTCCTTAGTTTATTCACTTGCTGGTCTAGTCGTGATCCTCAGCCACTAAGGATCATAACACGGTCTGCCGCGAATTCTGGAATCATCATTGTCCATATACTACGGGGACATGCATATTCTAGAATACCCGATGCGTTAGAATCGGGCCACAATCTTGTACTGTATAATCTCCCAGCAGTCTCCTCTCATCACCCAGAATCCTCCAGTGTACACTGTATAATCTCCCAGCAGTCTCCTCTCCTCTCATCATCCAGAATCCTCCAGTGTATCTACTATATAATTGTCTAAGGGTCACTTCCGCCTTTCTGTCTGTCCTTCTGTCTGTCTGTCACGGATATTCATTGGTCGCGGCCTCTGTCTGTCATGGAATCCAAGTCGCTGATTGGTCTCGCCAGCTGCCTGTCATGGCTGCCGTGACCAATCAGCGACGGCCACAGTCCGATTAGTCCCTCCCTACTCCCCTGCAGTCAGTGCCCGGCGCCTGCTCCATACTTCCCTCCAGTCACCGCTCACACAGAGTTAATGCCGGCGGTAACTCACTCCGTTACCTGTTATGGACCTGGTGGTTAGGTGCACCTGGAATGACCTGATGGTTAAACTAGAAGACAGGACGAGCTCTGGGAAGTGGGAACTCTGCTGACCGCAAATCCTAATCCTATAACACACACACTAGAAATAGCTGTGGAGCGTACCTAACTCTCCCTAGACGCCTCTTCACAGCCTAAGAGCTAACTACCCCTAAAGATAGGAAAATAAGCCTTACCTTGCCTCAGAGAAAATTCCCCAAAGGTAAAGGCAGCCCCCCACATATATTAACTGTGAGTTAAGAGGAAAGTCACAAACACAGGGATGAAACAGGTTTCAGCAAAGGAGGCCAGACTTACTAGATAGACTGAGGATAGGAAAGGGATCTATGCGGTCAGCACAAAAAAACTACAAAAAGCCACGCAGAGTGTGCAAAAAGACCCCCGCACCGACTCACGGTGCGGACGTGCCACTCTGCAACCCAGAGCTTCCAGCTAGCAAGGCAATATCATGTTAGCAAGCTGGACTAGAACTTAGCAAGTACTAAGAAATATATTCAGTACACAATGAACAACAAATGAACTAGCAGGGACTTAGCTTCTGCTGGAGTAGACAGGTCATCAGAAAGATCCGAGAGAGAGATCTGAACCAGTGCTAATACATTGACAGCTGGCATGGAGTAATGATCTGAGTGGAGTTAAATAGAGAAGCCAACCCAGCCGCAAACGAGGGCAGCTGAGGAAGCAACCTCAGAACCAGCAGTTCCACTCACAGCCACCAGAGGGAGTCCATGGACAGAACTTGCCGAAGTATCATTCATGACCACAGGAGGGAGATCAAGAACGGAATTCACAACAGTACCCCCCCTTGAGGAGGGGTCACCGAACCCTCACCAGAGCCCCCAGGCCGATCAGGACGAGCCAAATGAAAGGCACGAACCAACTCGGCCGCATGGACATCGGAGGCAAAAACCCAGGAATTATCCTCCTGACCATAGCCCTTCCATTTGACCAGGTACTGAAGTTTCCGTCTCAAAACACGAGAATCCAAAATCTTCTCCACCACATACTCCAACTCCCCCTCGACCAACACCGGAGCAGGAGGGTCAACGGAGGGAACCATAGGCGCCACATATCTCCGCAACAACGACCTATGGAACACATTATGAATGGCAAAAGAAGCTGGAAGGGCCAAACGAAATGACACAGGATTGAGAATTTCAGAAATCTTATAAGGACCAATGAAACGAGGCTTAAACTTAGGAGAAGAAACCTTCATAGGGACATGACGAGACGACAACCAAACCAAATCCCCAACGCGAAGTCGGGGACCAACACAGCGACGGCGGTTGGCGAAACGTTGAGCCTTCTCCTGGGACAATGTCAAATTGTCCACTACATGAGTCCAAATTTGCTGCAACCTGTCCACCACAGAATCCACACCAGGACAGTCCGAAGGCTCAACCTGCCCTGAAGAAAAACGAGGATGAAAACCAGAGTTACAAAAAAAAGGCGAAACCAAGGTAGCCGAACTGGCACGATTATTAAGGGCGAACTCAGCCAATGGCAAGAAGGTCACCCAATCATCCTGATCAGCAGAAACAAAGCATCTCAGATAGGTCTCCAAAGTCTGATTAGTTCGTTCGGTTTGGCCATTTGTCTGAGGATGGAAAGCCGAAGAGAAAGACAAATCAATGTCCATCTTAGCACAAAAGGACCGCCAAAACCTTGAAACAAACTGGGAACCTCTGTCCGACACAATGTTCTCCGGAATGCCATGCAAACGAACCACATGCTGGAAAAATAGTGGAACCAAATCAGAGGAGGAAGGTAATTTAGGCAAGGGTACCAAATGGACCATCTTAGAGAAGCGATCACAAACCACCCATATGACCGACATCCTTTGAGAGACAGGGAGATCTGAAATAAAATCCATGGAAACATGCGTCCAAGGCCTTTTCGGGACTGGCAAGGGCAAAAGTAACCCACTGGCATGAGAACAGCAGGTCTTGGCCCGAGCACAAGTCCCACAAGACTGCACAAAAGAACGCACATCCCGTGACAAGGAAGGCCACCAAAAAGACCTAGCCACCAAATCTCTGGTACCAAAAATCCCAGGATGACCAGCCAACACCGAACAATGAACCTCAGAGATAACTCTACTAGTCCATCTATCAGGGACAAACAGTTTTTCCGCTGGACAACGGTCAGGTCTATCAGCCTGAAACACCTGCAGCGCCCGCCGCAAATCAGGTGAGATGGCAGACAGAATTACCCCCTCTTGGAGAATACCAGCCGGCTCAGGAACTCCTGGGGAATCAGGCACAAAACTCCTTGAAAGGGCATCGGCCTTCACATTCTTAGAACCTGGAAGGTATGAAACCACAAAATTGAAACGGGAGAAAAACAGCGACCATTGAGCCTGTCTAGGATTCAACCGCTTAGCAGACTCGAGATAAGTCAGATTTTTGTGATCCGTTAAGACCACTACGCGATGCTTGGCTCCCTCAAGCCAATGTCGCCACTCCTCGAACGCCCACTTCATAGCCAACAACTCCCGATTGCCAACATCATAATTACGCTCAGCAGGCGAAAACTTTCTAGAAAAGAAAGCACATGGCTTCATCACAGAGCCATCAGATCTTTGAGACAAAACAGCCCCTGCTCCAATCTCAGAAGCATCAACCTCGACCTGAAAAGGGAGCGAAACATCTGGCTGACACAACACGGGGGCCGAAGAGAAACGGTGTTTCAACTCCCGAAAAGCCTCAACGGCCGCAGAGGACCAATTCACCACATCAGCACCTTTCTTGGTCAAATCAGTCAACGGTTTAACAACACTAGAAAAATTAGCGATGAAGCGACAGTAAAAATTAGCAAAGCCCAAGAATTTCTGAAGGCTCTTCACAGATGTAGGCTGAGTCCAATCATAAATGGTCTGAACTTTAACAGGATCCATCTCGATAGTAGAAGGGGAAAAAATGAAACCCAAAAAGGAAACCTTCTGAACTCCGAAGAGACATTTAGACCCCTTCACAAACAAAGAATTAGCACGAAGAACCAGGAACACCATTCTGACCTGCTTCACATGAGACTCCCAATCATCCGAAAAGACCAAAATATCATCCAAATATACAATAATGAATCTATTCAAATACTTTCGGAAGATGTCATGCATAAAAGACTGAAACACAGATGGAGCATTAGAAAGCCCGAATGGCATCACCAGGTACTCAAAATGGCCCTTGGGCGTATTAAATGCTGTTTTCCATTCATCGCCCTGTTTAATACGCACCAGATTATACGCCCCTCGAAGATCTATCTTGGTGAACCAACTAGCCCCCTTAATCCGAGAAAACAAATCAGACAGTAGAGGCAAAGGGTACTGACATTTGACCGTGATTTTATTGAGAAGGCGGTAATCTATACAAGGTCTCAGAGAACCATGCTTCTTGGCCACAAAAAAGAACCCTGCTCCCAACGGTGACGACGACGGGCGAATATGCCCTTTCTCCAAGGACTCCTTTATATAACTCCGCATAGCGGCATGTTCCGGCACAGATAAATTGAAAAGTCGTCCCTTAGGAAATTTACTACCAGGAATCAAATTAATAGCACAATCACAATCCCTATGAGGAGGTAGGGCACTGGATTTGGGCTCATCGAATACATCTCGGTAATCCGACAAAAACTCAGGGACTTCAGAAGGAGTAGAAGGAGAAATTGACAACAACGGAACGTCACCATGTACCCCTTGACAACCCCAACTGGACACAGACATTGATTTCCAATCCAATACTGGATTATGGACCTGTAGCCATGGCAAACCCAACACGACCACATCATGCAAATTATGCAACACGAAAAAGCGAACATCTTCCTGATGTGCAGGAGCCATGCACATGGTCAACTGAGTCCAGTACTGAGGCTTATTCTTGGCCAAAGGCGTAGCATCAATTCCCCTTAATGGAATAGGATACTGCAAGGGCTCCAAGAAAAAACCACAGCGCCTGGCAAACTCTAAGTCCATCAAATTCAGGGCAGCGCCTGAGTCCACAAATGCCATAACAGAGTAGGACGACAAAGAGCAAATCAGAGTAACGGACAAAAGAAATTTAGGCTGTACAGTACCAATGGTGACGGACCTAGTGAACCGCTTAGTGCGCTTAGGACAATCAGAGATAGCATGAGTGGGGTCACCACAGTAAAAACACAGCCCATTCTGACGTCTGTGTTCTTGCCGTTCAGCTCTGGTCAAAGTCCTATCACATTGCATAGGCTCAGGCCTCTGCTCAGAGGACACCGCCAAATGGCGCACAACCTTGCGTTCACGCAAGCGCCGATCGATCTGAATGGCCAAGGACATTGATTCATTCAGACCAGCAGGCGTGGGAAACCCCACCATAACATCCTTAAGGGCTTCAGAAAGACCTTTTCTGAAAATTGCTGCAAGGGCACACTCATTCCATTGAGTAAGCACAGACAACTTTCTAAACTTCTGGCAATATACCTCCGCTTCATCCTGACCTTGACACAAAGCTAGCAAGATTTTCTCTGCCTGATCCACAGAGTTAGGTTCGTCATAAAGCAATCCAAGCGCCAGAAAAAACGCATCTACATTAAGCAATGCAGGATCTCCTGGCGCAAGGGAGAATGCCCAGTCTTGTGGGTCGCCACGTAACAAAGAAATAATGATTTTTACTTGCTGAATGGGGTCACCAGAGGAGTGGGGTTTCAAAGCAAGAAACAGTTTACAATTATTTTTGAAATTCAGAAATGTAGATCTATCTCCAAAAAACAAATCAGGAATTGGAATTCTAGGCTCTAACATAGGATTCTGAACTACATAATCTTGAATGCTTTGTACCCTCGCAGTGAGGTGATCAACACAAGAGGACAGACCTTGAATGTCCATATCTACACCTGAGTCCTGAACCACCCAGAGGTTAAGGGGAAAAGAAAGACAAAACACACTGCAGAGAAAAAAAAATGGTCTCAGAACTTCTCTTATCCCTCTATTGAGATGCATTAACACTTTGTGGGCCAGCTGTACTGTTATGGACCTGGTGGTTAGGTGCACCTGGAATGACCTGATGGTTAAACTAGAAGACAGGACGAGCTCTGGGAAGTGGGAACTCTGCTGACCGCAAATCCTAATCCTATAACACACACACTAGAAATAGCTGTGGAGCGTACCTAACTCTCCCTAGACGCCTCTTCACAGCCTAAGAGCTAACTACCCCTAAAGATAGGAAAATAAGCCTTACCTTGCCTCAGAGAAAATTCCCCAAAGGTAAAGGCAGCCCCCCACATATATTAACTGTGAGTTAAGAGGAAAGTCACAAACACAGGGATGAAACAGGTTTCAGCAAAGGAGGCCAGACTTACTAGATAGACTGAGGATAGGAAAGGGATCTATGCGGTCAGCACAAAAAAAAATACAAAAGCCACGCAGAGTGTGCAAAAAGATCCCCGCACCGACTCACGGTGCGGAGGTGCCACTCTGCAACTCAGAGCTTCCAGCTAGCAAGGCAATATCATGTTAGCAAGCTGGACTAGAACTTAGCAAGTACTAAGAAATATATTCAGTACACAATGAACGACAAATTAACTAGCAGGGACTTAGCTTCTGCTGGAGTAGACAGGTCATCAGAAAGATCCGAGAGAGAGATCTGAACCAGTGCTAATACATTGACAGCTGGCATGGAGTAACGATCTGAGTGGAGTTAAATAGAGAAGCCAACCCAGCCGCAAACAAGGGCAGCTGAGGAAGCAACCTCAGAACTAGCAGTTCCACTCACAGCCACCAGAGGGAGTCCATAGACAGAACTCGCCGAAGTATCATTCATGACCACAGGAGGGAGTCCAAGAACGGAATTCACAACAGTTACCGCCGCTATTAACCCTGTGTGACCAAGTTTTTACTATTGATGCTGCCTATGCAGCGTCAATAGTAAAAACATCTAATGTTAAAAATAATTTTAAAAAAAATCATTATATGCTCACCTTCCACCACCTTTCCCACTCCTCGCGACGCTACGGTGACTGCTCCATGCAAGCGGCAGGTTCCGGTGGCAAGGATGGTCTGTGAGAAGGACCTGCCATGACGTCATGGTCATGTGACCGCGACATCATCACAGGTCCTGTGCGCCTGCGCGAGAAGGACCTGCCGTGATGTCACGGTCATGTGACCGTGACACGGTCATGTGACCGCGACGTCATCACAGGTCCTGCGTGCCTGTGCGAGAAGGAGGCGACAGGACTACAAGGGGCCCTCGGAAGGTGAGTATATTTTTTATTTTTTAACCTGTGACATACGTGGCTGGGCAATATACCACGTAGCTGGGCAATATTATTGTTATGATCTGGTGGTAGGATCACCAAACTGACCTGATAGGTAAACCTGAATAATAGGACAAGCTCCTGGGATGTGGGAACTATACCGACCGCAATCCTGATCCTATCCACACACACTAAAGGCAGCCGTGGAGCGTTACCTAAAAACCTAGACGCCTCTTCACAGCCTGAGAAACTGGCTACCCCTAGAGCGAAAGCAAGCCTCACTTGCCTCAGAGAAATAACCCCAAAGTTTAGGCAGCTCCCCACAAATAATAACGGTGAGTTAAGGGGAAAATACAAACGTAGGAATGAAAAACAGGTTTAAGCAAATGAGGATCGCTAACACTAAATAGACAGAAGATAGCAGGGATCTGTGCGGTCGGTACAAAAACTATCAAAAACTATCCACGCAGAAAGTACAAGAACCCCCACACCGACTCATGATGTGAGGGGCGCACTCTGCTCCCCAGAGCTTCCAGCAAGCGAAAAATCACATATAAGCAAGCTGGACTGAACACATCATATACTGAGAAACATTTTCAAGGAAACAATGAGCAAAAAGAACTAGCAAGACTTAGCTTCTCAGAAATAGACAGGTCACCAGGAAAATCCAGGAGAGGTCAGAACCAGTACTGAATACAACGACAGCAGGCAACAAGTAAAGGTCCAGGTGGAGTTAAATAGGAACCAGAAACTGTATACAATAAAATGGTAGTGCAATGATATGATTCTAAATCCAAAGAACAACTTGCAATAGTATCAATGAAATTTATATGCAGTTGCCCAACCTAATGACAATACATATAGATATAAATACCCACGAATATGAAATAAAAAACATATATTATAGTAACCACCCACCAGTGTTGATAGATGAAACCAAATAATGAGATTGTATCCAGGAATGGCAACCTGTGCAGGGAAATAGCTGGACTTATTTGCATAGAATGCTAGTCACTGGAAGATCGGAGTCTGATTAGTCGAGAAGTATATATATGATTCCCACTTATAGAAAAGTCTCCACGATAGGATGGGAAGCTTATAATTCTCGTTTTCTAGAACATGCATGAAAAAAGTAAAAAATGCTGTGAAAGAACTACGATACGTGAAGCAGCCCTGGCCGGTGGCAATGCTTCAATACCAGAAGACAGAGCTGCGTGCTGCAGACGGATTAAGCCTAGTCATAAATCTGCTGTGTGCACGCAGCCTGTTATCTTAAGTTGGAGCTCACGTGTTAAGGAGAAGAGACGATGTTCCTTCTTCGGTGCTGAAGATCTCCGGCGTCCTGTAGTTATGACTCCTAAGCCTGGTCACTTGCTTCCTCACAGTGTGTGCACCTTGCGGTGAATGGAGCAGGACCTAATGTGACGTCACTAGTCACGTGGAGCCTCAGGACAGACTGGAAACATAGCGGTGAAGAGATACGGCTAGCATAGAGGACCAAATCCTACGCGTTTCGGAAAGAACGCTTTCCTTCATCAGGGATGGTCCTAAGTGCCTGGATGAACCCTTTTATAGAGAGAAGTGAGTAATGTTACATAAACCCAAACAGTTCTAGCTCGCTGTTTAACCCTTTTGGAGCAAGTGTGTCCAAAGTGAAGATCCACTTGCTCTCTGCTCGGGACATAATGGCAATGTAATTGCCTTTTCTCCATGGAAGTGGTATTTTCTCTAACCCCATTATTTCCATGGATTTCAGATTGCCATCATGCATTTCCACAAAATGTTTTGACAGAGGGTGGCCCATGAATTTTTGTTTGGTATTGCGCATGTGCTCACTTATCCTTACTTTTAGTGGGCGCTTTGTTCGGCCCACGTATATTTTATCACATGGGCATTTTATGCCATATATGACCCCCTCTGTGTTACATGTTATGAACTGCTTAAGATCATAATTTTTACCATTACTGGAAAAGGATAGATATTTTTTACATTGTGTCTTCATACACATAGTGCATTTCCGACAAGGAAAAAAATCTTAGGCTTAGGAGTCATAACTACAGGACGCCGGAGATCTTCAGCACCGAAGAAGGAACATCGTCTCTTCTCCTTAACACGTGAGCTCCAACTTAAGATAACAGGCTGCGTGCACACAGCAGATTTATGACTAGGCTTAATCCGTCTGCAGCACGCAGCTCTGTCTTCTGGTATTGAAGCATTGCCACCGGCCGGGGCTGCTTCACGTATCGTAGTTCTTTCACAGCATTTTTTACTTTTTTCATGCATGTTCTAGAAAACGAGAATTATAAGCTTCCCATCCTATCGTGGAGACTAGTGTTGAGCGATACCGTCCGATACTTGAAAGTATCGGTATCGGAAAGTATCGGCCGATACCGGCAAAGTATCGGATCCAATCCGATACCGATACCCGATACCAATACAAGTCAATGGGACTCAAGTATCGGACGGTATTCCTGATGGTTCCCAGGGTCTGAAGGAGAGGAAACTCTCCTTCAGGCCCTGGGATCCATATAAATGTGTAAAAGAAAGAATTAAAATAAAAAATATCGCTATACTCACCTCTCCGACGCAGCCTGGACCTCAGCGAGGGAACCGGCAGCGTTGTTTGTTTAAAATTTGCGCTTTTACTTGGTTACGTGAAGTCCCGGCTTGTGATTGGTCAGGGCGGCCATGTTGCCGGGACGCGGACCAATCACAGCAAGCCGTGACGAAATTACGTCACGGCTTGCTGTGATTGGCCCGCGTCCCGGCAACATGGCCGCCATTAACCAATCACAAGCCGGGACGTCACGGGAGGCTGGACACGCGCCCATTTTAAAAAGCGCGCGTGTCCAGCCTCCAGTGACGTCCCGGCTTATGATTGGTCACGGCGCCATGTTGCCGGGAAGCGGGCCAATCACAGCAAGCCGTGACGAAATTACGTCACGGCTTGCTGTGATTGGTCCGCGTCCCGGCAACATGGCCGCCATTAACCAATCACAAGCCGTGGCGTCACGGGAGGCTGGACACGCGCGCTTTTTAAAATGGGCGCGTGTCCAGCCTCCCGGCTTGTGATTGGTTGACCGCGGCGCAACCAATCACAAGCCGGGACGTCACGGTAGGCTGGACACGCGCCCATTTTAAAAAGCGCGCGTGTCCAGCCTCCCGTGACGTCACGGCTTGTGATTGGTTAATGGCGGCCATGTTGCCGGGACGCGGACCAATCACAAAGCCGGGACGTAATTTTAAAATCCTTAAGGACCTGAAATTACGTCACGGCTTGCTGTGATTGGTTGCGTCTCCCATGTGACTGCGACGCAACCAATCACAACGCCGGAACGTAATTTTAAAATCCTGAAGGACCTGAAATTACGTCACGGCTTGCTGTGATTGGTTGCGTCCCGGTCACATGGGCGGCACGCAACCAATCACAAGCCGGGACTCACGTAAAGGAAAGAAAAGCGCGAATTTTAAACAAAGAACGCTGCCGCTTCCCTCGGTAAGGTGCAGGCTGCGTCGGAGAGGTGAGTATAGCAATATTTTTTATTTTAATTCTCTCTTTTACACATTTTTACATTAATGTTGTTTCGATACCGATACCCGATATCACAAAAATATCGGATCTCGGTATCGGAATTCCGATACAGCAAGTATCGGCCGATACCCGATACTTGCAGTATCGGAATGCTCAACACTAGTGGAGACTTTTCTATAAGTGGGAATCATATATATACTTCTCGACTAATCAGACTCCGATCTTCCAGTGACTAGCATTCTATGCAAATAAGTCCAGCTATTTCCCTGCACAGGTTGCCATTCCTGGATACAATCTCATTATTTGGTTTCATCTATCAACACTGGTGGGTGGTTACTATAATATATGTTTTTTATTTCATATTCGTGGGTATTTATATCTATATGTATTGTCATTAGGTTGGGCAACTGCATATAAATTTCATTGATACTATTGCAAGTTGTTCTTTGGATTTAGAATCATATCATTGCACTACCATTTTATTGTATACAGTTTCTGGTTCTGTTCAAACTCTCGCAGTGTGCGCAAATTTATTTTGATCATCTTCATGTGTTATAATTGACAAAAGAGTGGTTTTTTGTCCTAATTTGCAGCCCAGCGAGTTATCACATATTAAGCGCCGCTTTAATTTTTCTGTTTTGCTTATTCACATTGAACCACGCTTATAGCTGGCCGCATAATATAACTAACAGTACACCAGACGTTTTTTGTATTCAATATCACTATGGGAGATTTGTTGTTAGATCGTAAAAACCGCATTGATAACATCTACAAGTTTTTCAATCATGCACAAAAACAAGCCCCTAAAAACAATAGCAAAGAAAAATTGACTCTTATTAAAGAATCTCTGAGCAAACTAGAACAACTCTTAATTAAGGAAATGAGGGACCTCTGGGAGGTTGCAACACTGGAACGTTATCTGGCGTATGATTGCATCCCTAAGGGACTGATAGTCCAGAAGTCCCTATCCGGAGACATTGGAGACCCCCATACTTTGGTAGAGTGGGATCTTATGTTTAAAGAATTCTCTAAACAGGCAGTTAGTTTTATTATCGAAAAAAGGCGCAAACAGCTTATGGAAAGTAAACAGAAAATAGCATTCCTTTTTGAGACTATTAAACCATATAAAAATCACCCCGACATTATAAAAATTTCTACAAATATAAATATTAGAATTAAGAACAAAGAAAGAGAAATTATAGACCGAAAAAGAAAAAAATTCGGACGGGATGCCATCCCTGAATGCGCATTTAAAAATCCTCCCCAGGATGAACAAATGTTCGAAGTCATAGATGAAACAGGAAGCAATATTACTGCTTCCTTCATCTCTGATGACGAATTTTCCATACATCCTACCCCATCACCTGATGTTGACCTTGCTTTGGATCCTTCTGAGGATATTAATAAAAGGCCCAGTGTGAACGAAGAAACAAATTTAAGTCAACCAATTATAGATGTCAGTCCATCCTCTACACCATTATCTAACCAAAACAGGTTTGAGATCCTGCAATCTAATCAAGAAGAACCAATAACTAATCCTAATCCTAATCAAGGTGAACCATCTTTTTTAAACAAAAGGAAAAAGTCAAATAAACTCAAACACACAAACCCACAAACACGTAATAAACAATCCATAAAGCCTTTTTTTCAATTAGGCCAAAAAAAGTGTAGGAGGGGCTGCAGGGGGGGGAAACTCACCCAAAAAAAGAAACTATCAAAATTAAAAAATAAAAATAACCATAATTCAGGGATCTTTAACCTGAGTAAACATCTATTAGACAAAAACGAAATGACCCTATTAAATAAAGGACTTAAGTATGCCCCCTCCAGCAAAATGGACAAATTCCAGGCTTTTATAGGTATACGTCTGTTTATGAGGAAACTAGCCATAAAGAGACACTTTATGAAAACAACCTCTACCAGCCTTCAGACTAGTATCACAACAGATCCCTATACTCATACCACCTTAAAAAAGAAATCTTTTTTTCATCCTTACAATGAATACTCAGAATCTATGGACACCTTTCAAAAAAACGTTATAGACGAGATAAAAAAGATAAGCGACAACAGATGCTCCAAAATGAAATATAACCTCACATTTGGTGAAAGGCAAGCACTTATCAAACTGCAAAAAAACAAAGAAATCACAATCCGCCCCGCAGACAAAGGCGGTGGTATTGTGATTTTAAACCAGGAAGACTATCAAATGGAAGCACTCCGCCTATTAAATGATACACGTACATATAAGACTCTGAAAACGGATCCTACAGAGCGATATATACGGGATATGAAGAAGTTACTGACTAGCGGGTTAAACAAAGGGTTCCTGAATAAGCAGGAATTTGAGTTTATTAATACTCCCTTTCCGAGACTAGCTACATTTTACTACTTACCGAAGATCCATAAAAACGTAACAAATCCTCCAGGGCGCCCTATCATATCGGGCATAGAATGCTTAACGGCAAATATGTCAAGGTTTGTAGATCAACATCTACAAGTATTAGTACCTTTCCTCCCAACCCATCTTAAAGATAGTACCCACATACTTAATATATTGAATGATATTAAGTGGGAAGAACACTACATCATGGGTACTCTTGACATTTCCTCATTTTTCAAATTTATTTTGATCATCTTCATGTGTTATAATTGACAAAAGAGTGGTTTTTTGTCCTAATTTGCAGCCCAGCGAGTTATCACATATTAAGCGCCGCTTTAATTTTTCTGTTTTAAATAGGAACCAGCATAGCAGGAAATGAGGCAGCTGAGCCCAGCTCCAGACCCGCAGTATCGCTAAGAGCCACCAGAGGGAGCCCAGACGGAATTCACAACATATTATACTACGTGACTGGGCAATATACTACGTTACTGGGCAATATACTACGTGACTGGGCAATATACTACTTCACTGGGCAATATACTACGTTACTGGGCAATATACTACGTGGCTGGGCAATATACTACGTCACTGGGCAAAATACTACGTCACTGGGCAATATACTACGTGGCTGGGCAATAATATACGTGGGCTGGGCAATATATTACGTGGGCTGTGCAATATACTATGTGGACATGCATATTCTAGAATACCCGATACGTTAGAATCGGGCCACCGTCTAGTACTGTATAATCTCCTAGCAGTCTCCTCTCCTCTCATCACCCAGAATCCTCCAGTGTATACTGTATAATCTCCCAGCAGTCTCCTCTCCTCTGATCATCCAGAATTCTCCACTGTATACTGAATAATCTCCCAGCAGTCTCCTCTCATCACCCAGAATCCTCCAGTGCATACTGTATAATTTCCCAGCAGTCTCCTCTCATCACCCAGAATCCTCCAGTGTATACTGTATAATCTCCCAGCAGTCTCCTCTGATCATCCAGAATCTGAATCCTGAGAAGAACCTGACAACCAACAAGGCAGACATCACACAGAATCCTCCAGTATACACTGTATAATCTCCCAGCAGTCTCCTCCCATCACCCAGAATCCTCCAGTGTACACTGTATAATCTCCCAGCAGTCTCCTCCCATCACCCAGAATCCTCCAGTGTATACTGTATAATCTCCCAGCAGTCTCCTCTGATCATCCAGAATCCTCCAGTGCATACTGTATAATCTCCCAGCAGTCACCTCTTATCACCCAGAATCCTCCAGTGTATACTGTATAATCTCCCAGTAGTCACTTCTCTGATCATCACCCAGAATCCTCCAGGGTATACTGTATAATCTCCCAGTAGTCACCTCTCATCACTCAGAATCCTCCACTGTATCTATATATATAACTGTCTAAGGGTTTTTCTGTCTGTCTGTCTGTCCGTCTGTCCTGGAAATCCCGCGTCGCTGATTGGTCGAGGCCCAGGTCGGGCCCGAGGCCAGGCCTCGACCAATCAGCGACGGGCACAGTATCGACATAGATGTCATAATGGAAATCCCGCGTCTCTGATTGGTCGAGGCCGCCAGGCCTCGACCAATCAGCGACGGGCACAGCATGGCGACGATGATGTCATAAAGGTTGCCTCGACCAATCAGCGACGGGCACAGTCTGCCGCGAATTCGCCTTGACCAATCAGCGACGGGCACAGTATCGACGTAGATGTCATAATGGTTGCCATGGCGACGATGATGTCATAAAGGTTGCCTCGACCAATCAGCGACGGGCACAGTCTGCCGCGAATTCTGGAATCATCATTGTCCATATACTACGGGGACATGCATATTCTAGAATACCCGATGCATTAGAATCGGGCCACAATCTAGTACTGTATAATCTCCCAGCAGTCTCCTCTCATCACCCAGAATCCTCCAGTGTATACTGTATAATCTCCCAGCAGTTCTCCTCTCATCACCCAGAATCCTCCAGTGTATAATGTATAATCTCCCAGCAGTCTCCTCGCATCACCCAGAATCCTCCAGTGTATACTTTATAATCTCCCAGCAGTCTCCTCTCCTCTCATCACCCAGAATCCTCCAGTGTATACTTTATAATCTCCCAGCAGTCTCCTCTCATCACCCAGAATCCTCCAGTGTACACTGTATTTTCTCCCAGCAGTTTCGTCTCCTCTCATCACCCAGAATCCTCCATTGTATACTGTATAATCTAAGAAAAAAAAAATGTGACAAAACCAGCTCACCTACTAGGAATTTGTTGTGGGGAAGCCCGGATAACGTGCAGTCTTCACGTAAGGCAATGGAACAAATGGAGGAGAAAATCCAGCTTCCAAAAATATCAAAATTTATTGAAGATAAAATCCAAAATCCAAAAACATGGTTCACAGGAGAAGAAATGGCAGCATGCTACATGTTTCGAACAATAAGTTCTTTTTCAAAGCTGCTCACCATGCACCAGAATGAGGTTTAAATAACAGCTGTGACACATCACAGTGAATCGATCTACCACCTGATGCAACAGTGATTATATACAATAAAAACGCAAAAGTATCACAAAAAGCAAAACACAAAAAATATATAATGTGCACATATAAAAAACATACAGTATACTTGAACAATGTAAATCTCTCAGTAATGAAACATAATTTCCTTGCGAGCATTTAAACCCATGGGATAGCAAGTGTTAAGGCAGAACATCCAGTAAGTTTCACGCGTCATTAGCCGTCTTTTCAGATCTCCTCCTCTAGGTGTCATTCCAAGCTTCTCAATACCAACAACCCGAAGGAATGCAGTGTTTCTTTGATGACTGGTGATAAAATGCTTAGAGGCATAAGACACAGCGATTATTATTAGTGAGAACAGCAATATCAGTGATATGTTCTGAAATACGCGTCTTTAACATGCGAGTGGTGCAGCCTATATAGCTTAATTTACATTTAATGCATGTTATCATATAAACTACATTCTTGCTATTGCAGTTAATAAATTGCTGGATTTTATGTTCTTGTTTATCACTGCTATCAGAAAAAGAGTGCGTGACAGCAGAATGGGCACATGTGCGACATTTAGACGCGCCACAATGAAAGAAACCTCTATGATGTAGCCATGTGTGGGAGACTTTACTAGATTTGAATAGGCTGGGTGAAAGAATGTCAGACAAAGTAGTAGCCTTTTTTGCAATCACCTGACAGCCAGAAGACAAAATTTCGGAAAGAATCTCATCCTCATACAAAATGGGAATGTTTTTCAAAATAAGAGACTTTATATCATTGTATTGAGGGCTATATTTAATAGAGCAAAAAGTTTTTTGATTTTGATATAATTTATTCTCCTTATTTTTTGGTAACAGCATATCGCTGCGTTTTTTTTGTTGTACTATGTTTTTAGCTCTATCAAGAGACCACTTAGAATAGCCTCTTTTGTCTAATTTTTTGCAACATAGGTCAGTCTCTTGCATTAGGATACTAGTATCATTGCAGTTTCTAGTTATTCTGGTGAGCTCACCCACTGGTATGGACTTTATTGTATGTCCAGGATGGCTACTGGACGCATGTAAGATGCTGTTACCAGATAATGGTTTATGAAATGTAGAGGTGGTAATAATATGGCCCACAGTGCTGCGCAATGTCAAGTCCAAAAAAGAAATCACATGTGGATTATGACTGCATGTAAAGCGAAGATTAAAGTCATTAGAATTAAGATGGGTGAGGAGCTCTGGTATGGCAGATACATCGCCACTCCATATGATGAGTAAATCGTCGATGTATCTACCATACCAGAATATGTCCATGAGGAATGGGTTACAGTCCGAATAAAAAAACAACTCCTCCCAATATGACATAACCAAGTTTGCAACGGATGGTGAATGTTTACCTCCCATAGAAACTCAGAAGATTTAATCATGAGTCGCAAGAAAAATAAATTTCAACGTGACTTAAGAGATTATCAAACAAATCAGGTATATGAATGGGGCAGATGGCAAAAAGTACATAAAAGCCCTCGCCCAATCCTGAAACGTACTAACTCCTCTGATATATCTGAGCGTCGAGTTTCTTTCAGCTCCTCAGACATGGATTCTATGGATAATGGGTCGATTGAAACTGGTGGTAATGAGAATATCAATCAAAGTATGGACAATACCAATACTTACTACCGTAGACCAAGAAGATTTCATTCAAAAAACGCAAGAGGCGCGGGGGCCGCAAACACCGCAGGAAACTCTCGCATGGCTACCCGCAACAGGAAGTAACATCTTTTTCAGGTGATTTTTCTAATATTTTAAATATTTCCAGTTGTGATCTCTCAGTTGAACAATTGCAAGTGTTGTCCTTGGGACTCAAATATGCACCGGATCAACGGTTTGATTTATTTCATACACTGATGGATATCAACAGATTTATTCGTAATTTGACAGTCAAAAGACATTTTTTTAAACAGGAATCAACTGCCGCTGTGGATACCTCTGTTGTCAGGAATGAATTTTGTGACCTTATGTTTAATGAACAATGCCTTTTGAGAAATCTGAATGACCTGAATGGTTCCAATGTATCTTTAATTCGAGATGTAAATCAAGCTGACCAATTTATTACAAAAAATCCATCATTTTACCCCATTCAATCAAGAGTGGACTGTATGGACAGATTTCAAGCTGTCATTGAACGAGATTTGAGATCTTTAGACACATATGTCCAACAAAAAACATATAAAGGTAATTTAAATTGGAAACAGCGTAAGGCTCTCCAAGAAATTAAAAAGATGGATGAGATCACTATAAAGAAGGCAGACAAAGGTGGCCTGATCGTTGTCATGGACACACTGACTTATAAAGATCAAATGAATAATCTTTTGAACGACAGCACAACGTATAGAAAACTGCCTTCAGATCCCACATCGGTTTATAAAAAGGAACTGTTCAGCTTGATTGATGATGGTGCAGCTTTGGGTGTTCTAACCAGAACACATATCGAGTACCTAAAGGTTGATTGCCCCACTATACCTACAATATATGGTTTACCCAAGGTACACAAAGGTATTACACCTCCACCTATGCACCCTATACTATCAGGGATGGGCTCTTTAACAGAACACCTAAGTCAATGGGTGGACTCCCTGTTACAGCCATTGGTTGTGAGAGTTCCAGGTTTCCTGAGAGACTCAAGAGATGTTTTACATCAGCTCTCCAATACTGTATGGCGTGATGGATTTCAATGGATAAGTTGTGATGTCATCTCATTGTACACCTGTATTCCACAAAATATTGTTATTCAAGCACTTGAATTTCATCTGCATAAGTATAGTAATTATACTAGTGATTTGTGCAATTATATTATACAGGTTATCTTTTTCTTAATGACTCATAATTACTTTTCCTTTGATCAGCAGTTTTTTCTCCAATGCAAAGGAGTTTCTATGGGAGGTAAACATTCACCATCCGTTGCAAACTTGGTTATGTCATATTGGGAGGAGTTGTTTTTTTATTCGGACTGTAACCCATTCCTCATGGACATATTCTGGTATGGTAGATACATCGACGATTTACTCATCATATGGAGTGGCGATGTATCTGCCATACCAGAGCTCCTCACCCATCTTAATTCTAATGACTTTAATCTTCGCTTTACATGCAGTCATAATCCACATGTGATTTCTTTTTTGGACTTGACATTGCGCAGCACTGTGGGCCATATTATTACCACCTCTACATTTCATAAACCATTATCTGGTAACAGCATCTTACATGCGTCCAGTAGCCATCCTGGACATACAATAAAGTCCATACCAGTGGGTGAGCTCACCAGAATAACTAGAAACTGCAATGATACTAGTATCCTAATGCAAGAGACTGACCTATGTTGCAAAAAATTAGACAAAAGAGGCTATTCTAAGTGGTCTCTTGATAGAGCTAAAAACATAGTACAACAAAAAAAACGCAGCGATATGCTGTTACCAAAAAATAAGGAGAATAAATTATATCAAAATCAAAAAACTTTTTGCTCTATTAAATATAGCCCTCAATACAATGATATAAAGTCTCTTATTTTGAAAAACATTCCCATTTTGTATGAGGATGAAATTCTTTCCGAAATTTTGTCTTCTGGCTGTCAGGTGATTGCAAAAAAGGCTACCACTTTGTCTGACATTCTTTCACCCAGCCTATTTAAATCTAGTAAAGTCTCCCACACATGGCTACATCATAGAGGTTTCTTTCATTGTGGCGCGTCTAAATGTCGCACATGTGCCCATTCTGCTGTCACGCACTCTTTTTCTGATAGCAGTGATAAACAAGAACATAAAATCCAGCAATTTATTAACTGCAATAGCAAGAATGTAGTTTATATGATAACATGCATTAAATGTAAATTAAGCTATATAGGCTGCACCACTCGCATGTTAAAGACGCGTATTTCAGAACATATCACTGATATTGCTGTTCTCACTAATAATAATCGCTGTGTCTTATGCCTCTAAGCATTTTATCACCAGTCATCAAAGAAACACTGCATTCCTTCGGGTTGTTGGTATTGAGAAGCTTGGAATGACACCTAGAGGAGGAGATCTGAAAAGACGGCTAATGACGCGTGAAACTTACTGGATGTTCTGCCTTAACACTTGCTATCCCATGGGTTTAAATGCTCGCAAGGAAATTATGTTTCATTACTGAGAGATTTACATTGTTCAAGTATACTGTATGTTTTTTATATGTGCACATTATATATTTTTTGTGTTTTGCTTTTTGTGATACTTTTGCGTTTTTATTGTATATAATCACTGTTGCATCAGGTGGTAGATCGATTCACTGGGATGTGTCACAGCTGTTATTTAAACCTCATTCTGGTGCATGGTGAGCAGCTTTGAAAAAGAACTTATTGTTCGAAACATGTAGCATGCTGCCATTTCTTCTCCTGTGAACCATGTTTTTGGATTTTGGATTTTATCTTCAATAAATTTTGATATTTTTGGAAGTTGTATACTGTATAATCTCCCAGCAGTCTCCTCTCATCACCCAGAATCCTCCATTGTATACTGTATAATCTCCCAGCAGTCTCCTCTCATTGCCCAGAATCCTCCAGTGTACAGTATTATCTCCCAGCAGTTTCCTCTCCTCTTATCACCCAGAATCCTTCAGTGTATACTGTATAATCACCCAGCAGTCTCCTCTCATCACCCAGAATCCTTCAGAGTATACTGTATAATCTCCCAGCAGTCTCCTCTCAACACCCTGAATCCTCCAGTGTCTACTGTATAATCTCCCAGCAGTTTCCTCTCCTCTTATCACCCAGAATCCTTCAGTGTATACTGTGTAATCTCCCAGCAATCTCCTCTCATCACCCAGAATCCTCCAGTGTATACTTTATAATCTCCCAGCAGTCTCCTCTCATCTCCCAGAATCCTTCAGAGTATACTGAGGAATCTCCCAGCAGTCTCCTCTCCTCTCATCACCCAGAATCCTCCAGTGTCTACTGTATAATCTCCAAGCAGTCTCCTCTCATCACCCAGAATCCTCCAGTGTCTACTGTATAATCTCCCAGCAGTCTCCTCTCATCACCCAGAATCCTCCAGTGTATACTGTATAATCACCCAGCAGTCTCCTCTCATCACCCAGAATCCTTCAGTGTATACTGTATAATCACCCAGCAGTCTCCTCTCAACACCCTGAATCCTCCAGTGTATACTGTATAATCTCCCAGCAGTCTCCTCTCATCACCCAGAATCCTCCAGTGTCTACTGTATAATCTCCCAGCAGTCTCCTCTCATCACCCAGAATCCTCCAGTGTCTACTGTATAATCTCCCAGCAGTCTCCTCTCATCACCCAGAATGGTCCAGTGTCTACTGTATAATCTCCCAGCAGTCTCCTCTCATCACCCAGAATCCTCCAGTGTCTACTGTATAATCTCCCAGCAGTCTCCTCTCATCACCCAGAATCCTCCAGTGTATACTGTATAATCTCCCAGCAGTCACCTCTCCGGTCAGCAGCTCAGTGATCTTGTCGGCGAGTTCTAGGATCTCCTTTTCAGGTATGGTGGAGTGCGGGGTTTCTGTGTTGCTGCTCTTGCTCCTCCTCCTTCCTCCGGACACATGGGGGGTCACACAGTCACGGGACGTCTTCTTCACCACCGTGTGCTCCTGTGTACGGTGAGAGACGCTGATCACTACATGGAGTCTCATAATCCTTCATCTTTCTAGTCATTCTCTGCTGTATTACTAGAGATGTCACATGAATCTCTCACCTTTCCCATAATCAGGTCGATTATCTTCAGGGCGAGGGTTACTATCCCTGCAGCCATGTGTCGTCTGTCCTTGTCTGTCCTTGTCTGTTCATTGATGGCAAGGACCATCATCTTAAAGAAGAGATGTCACCTGTGAAATGTCCTGGATGTGAGAAACCAGAGGGTGTAAAAGGTGGACTGAGCACAAGGTCACAATTACATGAAGTACATGGTCAGCCTGAGACCATTTACTAAAGATGAAAAAGATACTTGTGAAATTCTCATTTGCCAGCTTTGCTGAATTTACCAGATAAAATTTGATTTTCAGCAAATAAATCAGAGTGAATGTCATTACAGAGCAGACTCCAATTGTGGCTTTTGGTGATGGGGTATGTTGACAAAAAGGAAAATCCAGCTTCGTAGTCAGTTAGCCTACTGTGCAGCTAGGTAATTCAGTCACTATGCGATGTCGGAGATGCAAGTGTAGAAGACAGAAGTCCAGAGAGAAGCCCAAATAGACTGAAAGCCCATGGCAGCCGGGCACTCTCCCCTCTGTACACATCTGTCATCGTTAGTTAGCTCTCTGTAATTTATATCTGTATTCTGTATGTAACCTCCTGACACATGCAGCACCATGGAACAAATGTTCTCTAAAAATAATAATAATAAAAAAAAAATAATAATATTCTCCAGCACGTCGAACACAAAAGCAGCCATCCTTTCTGTGAGAGATATAGGCAGCTGAGTATCTATAATTGAGGTTGAGCATGTCATCATTTCTTGAAACTCTGCGTACTACACAAAATGGTCCCTTGGGGACTGCACCAGCTACATGAGCAGTTGAGAGTTTACTAGGCACAAGAAGACGACTGGGAGTGTACAACTATTCCTTGACACATTATCAGGGATGGATGTCTGCCAGTGCAATGGAGGACAATGGTAAGTATTTGGAGAACGACATGAAGTAGTGATGGATGAAAATACCGACCAGGTACTATACCATAGTGCGGCCTGACTAACAAAGAAAAGCATGATGAGAACACATACATGGAGACAGGTGTGAACCATATGCAGATCAGTTGAGATAGGTTTTTGGGATTTGCAGAGACCTCTGGAGACTAGGGTAAGCCATATGCAGAGACAGGTATGTGCCAGACACAGATCTGTGGAGACATGTGTGCACCATATGCAGATCTGTGGAGACCAATAGTTAGGTGTCAAGATCCCGTCGCTGCACAGGTGGAATCTCGTGCTATGTCCTCTGCGGTCTCCTGCAGTTTGCGGTCTCCCATTCTTCTTCAGCTGCAGAGGATCCTGCTCAGCAGAGACGTCGGTCCCAGCGTCTTGCTCAGGTTAATGCTGTGCATTTGGTTGCTGTTGCTGTCCCAGGTTCAGTTACAGCAACCAGCATAAGTCAGCGGCGAGCAGACGCTCCTGGGACTTGTCCTGCTTTTCTCTATCTGAGCATGCCCGTGAGATGACCGCTCATTGGTGGACGGAGGTCTCATGCCCAGGTCCTCAAGCAGCTTGGATTGGGCCATCAGCAAGGTCCCGGAAGGCTGTGGCTATAAAAGGATCGCACGGCCGCACGCTAGTATATCCGTAATCGTGGTGTGTGTGGATGCATGTACGTAACAGGTGCAAGCTCTTAATTATCCCCTACCCTCGTGTTGTGTTTGAGTCAGGGTGATTGGAGCAAGTACAGTGCCAAGTAGTGCACTGCCAGCACTGAGCACGATACCAGCATCTATTAGTGGTTTGCCTGTGCGGTGCCGTGAGCAAGCAGTGCGCTAAATTCCCTAGACAGGGTGGTCAGTGGCGTTCGCCAGAGCGACGCTGCGTGCACTCAGTGAGCTAAATCTTTAGTTAGTGGTTGTTGAGGTATCGCAAGGGCGACTGTTGTGAATTCTGCTCTTGGGCTCCCTCCGGTGGTTTTAAGTGGTAGCGCTGCTGTCTCTGAATCGCAGCATTTATCAGGTGTGTTCACTTTCTGCAAATCTGACTGGGCTATTTAGTCTTGCTTCACCCTTTAGTCAGTGCCAGTTGTCCATTGTTTCCTGGAGGATTCACATCTCTGCCTGGTCTCTCCTGCTTTGCAGTTCTTTGCAACAAAGATAAGTTCTGGCCTTGATTTTTTGCTGTCCACATGCTGTGGCCTTATTGTTCAGTTCTTTTCCATGTTTTTTGTCTTGTCCAGCTTGGTCTGTATAAGGATTTGTTTAGCCAAGCTGGTATCTCTGGAGATGCAAATATACCCTCCATATCTTTAGTTAGCTGTGGAGTTTTTGTATTTTCTGTGGTGGATATTTTCTAGTGTTTTAATACTGACCGCATAGTACTCTGTCCTATCCTTTCTATTTAGCTAGAAGTGGCCTCCTTTGCTAAATTCTGATTTCAGTCTGTGCATGTTTTTTCCCTCTCCTCTCACAGTCAATATTTGTGGGGGGCTGTCTGTCCTTTGGGAATTTTCTCTGAGGCAAGATAGTTTTCCCTTTTCTATCTCTAGGGGTAATTAGTCCTCCGGCTGTGTCGAGATGTCCAGGGAGTGCTAGGTACATTCCACGGCTACTTCTAGTTGCGGTGTTAAGTTCAGGGTCTGCGGTCAGTACAGGTACCACCTTCTCCAGAGTAGGTCTCATGCTGCTCTTAGGCCACCAGATCATAACAGTACAACTGGCCAACAATGAGTTAACCGCATCTCAGAAGAAGGGAAGGAAAGTGCTGAGCCATTTTTTTTTCTGTAGTCTGTTGTGTTTTTTTTTTCCCTCTTTACATCTGGGTGGCTCAAGAGTTCGGCGCTGGTATGGATGTTCAGGGATTGGCTTCTCGTGTGGATCAACTTGCTGCTAGAGTACAGGGTATTTCCGATTATATCGTTCAGACTCTGGTTTTAGAGCCTAGAATTCCAACTCCTGATTTATTTTTTGGGGATAGGTCCAAATTTCTGAGCTTTAAAAATAACTGTAAACTGTTTTTTGCTCTGAAACCCCGTTCCTCTGGTGATCCCATCCAGCAGGTTAAAATTGTTATATCTCTGCTGCGTGGTGACCCCCAGGATTGGGCATTTGCCCTGGAACCTGGGAATCCGGCGTTGCTTAATGTAGACACCTTTTTTCAGGCGCTTGGGTTATTGTATGACGAACCTAATTCAGTGGATCATGCTGAGAAGACCTTGTTGGTCCTGTCTCAGGGTCAAGAAGCGGTAGAATCATATTGCCAGAAGTTTAGAAAATGGTCTGTACTGACTAAATGGAATGAGGATGCCTTGGCGGCAATCTTCAGAAAGGGTCTTTCTGAATCCGTTAAAGATGTTATGGTGGGGTTCCCCACGCCTGCTGGTCTGAGTGATTCTATGTCTCTGGCCATTCAGATTGATCGGCGCTTGCGCGAGCGCAGAGTTGTGCACACTATGGCATTGTCTTCCGAGCGGAGTCCTGAGCCTATGCTGTGTGATAGGATTGTGTCTAGAGCTGAACGACAAGGATTCAGACGTCAGAATAGGTTGTGTTTTTACTGCGGCGAATCTGTTCATGTTATTTCTGATTGCCCTAAGCGTACCAAGAGAATCGCTAGTTCTGTTACCATCAGTACTGTACAACCTAAATTTCTGTTATCTGTGACCCTGATCTGCTCATTATCATCATTTTCTGTCATGGCATTTGTGGATTCAGGCGCCGCTCTAAACTTAATGGACTTAGAATTTGTCAGCTGTTGTGGTTTCCCCTTGCAGCCTTTGCAGAGTCCTATTCCTTTGAGGGGCATTGATGCTACACCGTTGGCTAAAAACAAACCTCAGTTTTGGACACAGCTGACCATGTGCATGGCGCCAGCCCATCAGGAAGATTGTCGTTTTCTGGTGTTGCATAATTTGCATGATGCTATTGTGCTGGGTTTCCCATGGTTACAGGTGCATAATACGGTATTAGATTGGAAATCTATGTCTGTGACTAGTTGGGGTTGTCAGGGGGTTCATGGTGACGTTCCTTTGATGTCAATTGCCTCCTCCCCCTCTTCTGAAATTCCTGAGTTTTTGTCAGATTTCCAGGATGTATTCAATGAGCCCAAGTCCAGTTCCCTTCCACCGCATAGGGACTGTGATTGTGCTATTGACTTGATTCCAGGCTGTAAGTTCCCTAAGGGCCGACTTTTCAACCTGTCTGTGCCAGAACATACCGCCATGTGGAGCTATGTTAAGGAGTCCTTGGAGAAGGGGCATATTCGGCCATCTTCTTCACCATTGGGAGCAGGTTTTTTTTTTGTTGCCAAAAAAGATGGCTCCTTGAGACCCTGTATTGATTATCGCCTCTTGAATAAGATCACGGTCAAATTCCAATACCCTTTGCCTTTGCTTTCTGATCTGTTTGCTAGGATTAAGGGGGCTAGTTGGTTTACTAAGATTGACCTTCGAGGGGCATATAATCTTGTTCGTATTAAGCAGGGTGACGAATGGAAAACTGCGTTTAATACGCCCGAAGGCCATTTTGAATACCTGGTGATGCCATTCGGACTCTCTAATGCTCCATCTGTGTTTCAGTCCTTCATGCATGATATATTTCGGAATTATCTTGATAAATTCATGATTGTATATTTGGATGATATTTTGATTTTTTCAGATGATTGGGAGTCTCATGTGAAACAAATCAGGATAGTATTTCAGATCCTTCGAGATAATGCCTTGTTTGTGAAGGGGTCTAAGTGCCTCTTTGGAGTACAGAAGATTTCTTTCTTGGGCTTCATTTTTTCTCCCTCATCTATAGAAATGGATCCGGTTAAGGTTCAGGCCATTCACGATTGGATCCAGCCCACATCCGTGAAGAGCCTTCAGAAATTTTTGGGCTTTGCTAATTTTTATCGCCGTTTCATTGCCAACTTCTCCAGTGTGGTTAAACCCCTGACCGATTTGACGAAGAAAGGCGCTGATGTGACGAATTGGTCCTCTGCGGCTGTTTCTGCCTTTCAGGAGCTTAAACGCCGATTTACTTCTGCCCCTGTGTTGCGTCAGCCGGATGTTTCTCTTCCTTTTCAGGTTGAGGTTGACGCTTCTGAGATTGGGGCAGGGGATGTTTTGTCTCAGAGGAATTCTGATGGTTCCTTGATGAAACCGTGTGCCTTCTTTTCTCGAAAGTTTTCGCCTGCGGAACGCAATTATGATGTCGGCAATCGTGAGTTGTTGGCTATGAAGTGGGCATTTGAGGAGTGGCGACATTGGCTTGTGGGGGCCAAGCACCGTATTGTGGTCTTGACCGATCATAAGAATCTGATTTATCTCGAGTCTGCCAAACGGCTGAATCCTAGACAGGCCCGATGGTCCCTGTTTTTCTCCCTTTTTGATTTTGTGGTCTCGTATCTTCCGGGTTCTAAGAATGTTAAGGCTGATGCCCTCTCTAGGAGCTTTTTGCCTGATTCTCCTGGGGTCCTTGAGCCGGTCGGTATTCTGAAGGAAGGGGTGATTCTTTCTGCCATCTCCCCTGATTTACGACGGGTTCTTCAGGAATTTCAGGCTGATAAACCTGACCGCTGTCCAGTGGGGAAATTGTTTGTTCCTGACAGATGGACCAGTAAATTGATTTGGGAGGTTCATTGTTCTGTGTTAGCTGGTCATCCGGGGATTTTTGGTATTAGAGATTTGGTTGGTAGGTCCTTTTGGTGGCCTTCCTTGTCGCGGGATGTGCGTTCTTTCGTGCAGTCCTGTGGGACTTGTGCGCGGGCCAAGCCTTGCTGTTCCCGCGCTAGTGGGTTGCTTTTGCCTTTGCCGGTCCCTGAGAGGCCTTGGACGCATATTTCTATGGATTTTATTTCGGATCTTCCGGTTTCCCAGAGGATGTCAGTTATTTGAGTTGTTTGTGACCGGTTTTCTAAGATGGTTCATTTGGTACCTTTGCCTAAGTTGCCTTCCTCTTCTGATTTGGTTCCGTTGTTTTTTCAGCATGTGGTTCGTTTGCATGGCATTCTGGAGAATATTGTGTCCGATAGAGGTTCCCAGTTTGTTTCTAGGTTTTGGCGGGCCTTTTGTGCTAGGCTGGGCATTGATTTGTCTTTTTCTTCCGCATTTCATCCTCAGACAAATGGCCAAACCGAGCGAACTAATCAGACTTTGGAAACTTATTTGAGATGCTTTGTGTCTGCTGATCAGGATGATTGGGTGGCTTTCTTGCCATTGGCCGAGTTTGCCCTTAATAATCGGGCTAGTTCTGCTACCTTGGTTTCACCCTTCTTTTGTAACTCTGGTTTTCATCCTTGTTTTTCTTCGGGGCGGGTTGAGCCTTCTGATTGTCCTGGGGTGGACTCTGTGGTTGACAGGTTGCAGCAAATTTGGGCTCATGTTGTTGACAATTTGGTGTTGTCTCAGGAGGGGGCTCAGCGTTTTGCTAACCGTCGTCGGTGTGTTGGTTCCCGGCTTCGGGTTGGGGATTTGGTCTGGTTGTCTTCCCATCATGTCCCTATGAAGGTTTCTTCCCCTAAGTTTAAGCCTCGGTTTATTGGCCCTTATAGGATTTCTGAGATTATCAATCCAGTGTCTTTTCGTTTGGCCCTTCCAGCCTCTTTTTCCATCCATAATGTTTTTCATAGATCTTTGTTGCGGAAATATGTGCTGCCCGTTGTTCCCTCTGTTGATCCTCCTGCCCCGGTGTTGATTGATGGGGAGTTGGAGTATGTGGTTGAGAAGATTTTGGATTCTCGTTTTTCGAGGTGGAAGCTTCAGTATCTTGTCAAATGGAAGGGTTATGGCCAGGAGGATAATTCTTGGGTTGTTGCCTCCGATGTTCATGCTGATGATTTGGTTTGTGCCTTTCATTTGGCTCGTCCGGATCGGCCTGTAGGCTCTGGTGAGGGTTCGGTGACCCCTCCTCAAGGGGGGGGTACTGTTGTGAATTCTGCTCTTGGGCTCCCTCCGGTGGTTGTAAGTGGTAGAGCTGCTGTCTCTGAATCGCAGCATTTATCAGGTGTGTTCACTTTCTGCAAATCTGACTGGGCTATTTAGTCTTGCTTCACTCTTTAGTCAGTGCCAGTTGTCCATTGTTTCCTGGAGGATTCACATCTCTGCCTGGTCTCTCCTGCTTTGCAGTTCTTTTCAACAAAGATAAGTTCTGGCCTTGATTGTTTGCTGTCCACATGCTGTGGCCTTATTGTTCAGTTCTTTTCCATGTTTTTTGTCTTGTCCAGCTTGGTCTGTATAAGGATTTGTTTAGCCAAGCTGGTATCTCTGGAGATGCAGATATACCCTCCATATCTTTAGTTAGCTGTGGAGTTTTTGTATTTTCTGTGGTGGATATTTTCTAGTGTTTTAATACTGACCGCATAGTACTCTGTCCTATCCTTTCTATTTAGCTAGAAGTGGCCTCCTTTGCTAAATTCTGATTTCAGTCTGTGTATGTTTTTTCCCTCTCCTCTCACAGTCAATATTTGTGGGGGGCTGTCTGTCCTTTGGGAATTTTCTCTGAGGCAAGATAGTTTTCCCTTTTCTATCTCTAGGGGTAATTAGTCCTCCGGCTGTGTCGAGATGTCCAGGGAGTGCTAGGTACATTCCACGGCTACTTCTAGTTGTGGTGTTAAGTTCAGGGTCTGCGGTCAGTACAGGTACCACCTTCTCCAGAGTACGTCTCAAGCTGCTCTTAGGCCACCAGATCATAACAGGCGACGCTGTGCGCATAGTGGGTCTAGAGGGGCCCTAACCCCGTGTCCTTGGGGCTGAGTCCTGTGACCGAACCCTAGCACTCATTCTGCTGTGCTCTGTGAGGCTTAACAGGGTACGGCATTTGTATTCGGCGGTACTGCAGCTCTGTGAGGTAACAGAGTTCGCCGCAAGTACACACCAGGTATCTGTTAACCCACGTGTGTCCAGTGCGATATCGCCGTTTAGTGTCCGCCATTACCGAGCAGCAGTTGCCATCTCTGCACGGTGGACCCCGGGCTGCAAATGCACCTTGTTATTATTATATTTATTTGGTGCGTTCCACCAGCCCTAACACCAATGTGGGTCTTTGGGCTCATTCCCATTAGCGATGAAATTGGACAAATGCAATCCAATAAAAATCAGATTGCATTCGAACCAATGTTATTCTATCATTGTGTGTTAGGGGTCGAGTTCCCACCTCTGCACAGGGGGAATCTCAGGCCATCTCCGCTGCAGTCTCCCACTGCCGCAGTGGAGGCTGCTCAGCGGAGACATTGGTCTCAGTGTCTCGCTCAATCTGACTCTGTGAAGAGGATTACTGCTGCTTTTCCAGCTTCTGCCATTGAAGTCAGTGCTGGGCAGCGGCGAGCAGACGCTTTTGGGACTAAGTCCTGCTTTTCTCATTCTGAGCATGCCCAGGGTAAGATCTCTCATTGGAGATCGAGGGTCACATGCTTCGATACTGTAGCAAAGCCCATTGGTCCTCCATGAAGGTCCTGAAGATGCTCATGCAGCGCCCCAGAGTCCTGGTCGTTCCAGTACTGATGCTCCGCCGCTAAGGGGAGTGATGGTACGTCTGATGGCACTGAAGGAGTTCACCTGACCAGGTATCACAGACACCAATACACTTCATAGTCTGGCCTCCAGGGGGAGCTAAGGGCGCTATGTATTAGGCCACTCCTCACAATCTGGTAAAACTGGGGGTTAGATAGAAAGTTAGACAGAAAGCTGACTGGGTTGGAACCAGGCAACATCCTGTGGCAGAGGGTGTTGCAGGGGAAGATTAAGGGGGGTCCCTGTCAGGGGTGGGATCCTGACAGAGGCCTAGCGAACAGGAAAGAATGTTAAGGAACCGCGCCTGCACTACATCGCGGCGGTATCTCAAGAAAGGACAAGAAGCGAGGTTTATTGTGGAGAGTGAGAAACGAGATCAAAGCAGAAAGGAGATAACACCAGTAGGAGTCGTGCTGTAAGATCGAGGCAACATCCTATTGAGGCACGTAGCCGGTGGCCAGAACGCCGAGGAAGTATTAGGCTCCAAGCAATACTTCAAACAGAGGCAGGACAGTTGATTTTAGGTTGGCTGTCTCGCCAAAATCACCTAAGAAGACATAGGGGGCAACTGTGGGAGAGGGGCGACGCTAGGGTCCTGGAAGAACTCCAGGCCTTCCCGTCATACGGGTGCATCCTATCCATATCATCTGGGGGACGGAGAAGAACATCAGAACAGACATAAATTGTGGGAAAAAACATCAGAAACAGACACAACAGTTGTGAGGACTATCCCGTGGTGCTCAGCAGGGAAGTACTACAACACACAGGCGCTAGAAGGTAGGCACAGATTTCCACCTGCAAAGGGAACTCTGGAGGTGCCATCGGACCGGCCGGTCTCAGACAGCCCTGTTAACCGTACTCTGGATTGAGGACCGTGAAGCCTTCAGTAAAGAGGTAAAGAGATTGCAACCCTGTGTCCTCGTTATTCATCGCAATCTGCACCACGCACCACCACTTACAACTTTCATTGGACGCCCCTTAGCAGGGTCACGGACCAGGTCTAGCCACCGTGACAACCCCAGAACTGAGACAGAGAGGCCCGGTGCCGAGTGTCTCCGCGGCCCTGTGTCTGGTGGCGCTCCAAACTTGGCGTCACGAACAGGATCTACTTAAGCCTGAAGAATCAGGTCATGTGTGCCTTGGAACTGTGATTTACTGTGCTTGAACTGTGACTTATTGCAAAGACTGTGTATTGCCACTCGTCGCCAAAAGTTCCCGCCAAAACTGCCGCCATTACAGCGCTAAGGAGAGCGCAGGAGAAGAAGGGCGTGGAAGTGGGCGTAGACAAGCTGAAGGGCGCGAAAGACGATTATTGCTGCCCAGTCTAAATATTATTGCACCGTGAGGACGTGTCCGACAGCAGCCGAGATCCGCCTCCTGATTCTCAATGGTGGGCGGAGGCAGAGAAAACGAAACCGCCCATGAAGGAGAGAGCGGGAGAAAGACCAGGAAGTGACCCACGTGGAGGATGAGATGGCTGACCGCTCGGACTCAGAATGTGGGGTTGAAGTGGAGAACTCCCCCAATTACCCGGAGGAGCGTAGCGGCCCCGTCTCTACCGCCGGTGCGGATCTCCTGCAACTCGAGATGGAGGACCTGATTGAACAACTTCTCCAGCTGCGGGTGTAGGCCAAGACTGCATCCCAGGGAACTCCAGTGGAGGATCCCTTGACCTCGGTCCCTGCACCGCTGCTCAGGTTGCTGCCGATGTCACCACCAGCGGAGCCAGCCGCGCGGGAGGATGTTGCACCGGCCGGTAAGCTCGCCAACCCTGCCCCATTAGCAGAGGACCTGCTGATAGGCCCAGTTGCAGCGCCACCTCCCCCTGGGACCTACCGACTCCAGCACCTCCTTCCCTGGGACCAGGCCACTGGCATGGAGCACCTTCTAAAGGTCCCGATCGTACCAGTCACCCTGCCGGGCGCAGTTTATTCCGAGCGCATGGTGTGCCGCTGGGTGAACCCCAGGTCTGACTTTATGGGGTTCCCCAGGGTGGCGACCCAGGAAGGAGAGATGGTGCAGGCCCTCAGCTGGGAGGAATACCAGGCCCAGCTAGAACAGCAGTGGAAAAAGAAAGAGAAGGCGTACCAGGCCGGGCTGGAGGCCCTTCACCAGAAAGACTTGGCAATGAAGGACCGGGCCCGCAAGGACCCCAGCGCTCATCAGGCCCCGCGCAGGCAGGGCATCGTAATCACCTTTAAGCTCCGCGGAGGCTGGGGCTTTATTAAAGAACCGGACTTGTACGCCGAGGTGTTTGCTAACCGGAGGGATGTCGAGTCCCACCTGAGGGAGGGTCATCCGGGCCGGGACCTCTACCCGGGGGACCAAGTCACCTACACCCAGCACTTTGGGGAGAAGGGGTGGTTCGCTTTGAATGTCCACAAGAAGCAAGACCCCATGACATTCCCAACCAAGGTGCCAGCAAAACAGCCCCCTGCGGTGAAGACGCCCTCCTGTGACCGATCCACCATTACTACCAAGACCACGGTGGTTACTCCCACTTGCACCGTGGTAAAGACCACAACCTGCACCGTTGCTACCACCACCACTGTGGTGGCCGGAAGCCTGGCCGCGGTGGTAGCTGGTGCCCAAGCTGGCGTCGGGACTCGAACGGTGGCTACCCAGACCCCTATCTGGGACAAGGAGGCCACCTCCGGATCAGCCAGAACCTGAGTAAGCATAAATGCTTTACAGAATGTATATAGTTAACTGTTCGTCTTTTTGTGTTTCTTTGCTGCTATAACCCGACCAAGGAATATCTCTTAAAGGGATCCCTTAGTTGACCAGGGATCCCTATTTTGCCTTTTTGATTGGTTCATCACTGTTTTAAAGACTACCGAATCATGGACGGTGAATGATTCACAAACTGTTTTGTAAATAGTTTGCACCCTCTTAAGGGTGCCTTCTACTGGTTTTACAACAAAGAGAACTCTTTGCGAAGAAACTGTTCCTGGGAACAGCATTGGTGTTCCTACCTACCCGGACTTGCAGCATGAGTAGCTGCACCACCTTAAAGAGACTTGGCTCCCTCTTAAAGGGAATGTTTGTTAGTTGTATTTAAGATACAATGTCGCCTTGAAAGAGAATAGATAGAAATAATGTTTTACATAGAAAAGTTATATGTAATTAGTTAGTTGATTATAGAAAATGTTTAATAATGTGTTAGAGAATGAGGACAGGAAAGTGAACCCGTAGGGGTTAGTGAGTGAGTCCTCCTAGGAGCCATAGAGAGATGGCTCGATGATACTGTACTAAGAAAAGAGGCAGTAGGCCTGGGCAGATAGACAGGCGGTCCTGCATGAGACAATCAGAGAGTAAAAAGAGAATATTGCACTTAGGAAAGAAAAATGAAGAAAAGTTAATTTATATTTTAGAAGTTTTATCATAGGCCTTTAGTGGATTCAGCTTACACGTCCTTAGAGGCAAAGTTAAATTATTGTTCAGAATTTGCACTCAGTAGAATACCCGGCTGGGTAATAGAAGTTATTTATAGACTGTTATTTAAAAAAAATAATAAACCATGTTTGTAACGTTCAAGAGTCCTCACCTCCCATAAAGGGAAGCATTGTTACTTTCACTTGTTATTTGTTTACTGCATTTCAAAATTTGTATGTCTTTTGCTGACATGTATTGTTGTTTTCTTCCCAGTCCGGGAGTACTGGATTTAACCGGGGGGAGTGCAGCGCCCCAGAGTCCTGGTCGTTGCAGTACTGATGCTCCGCCGCTAAGGGGAGTGATGGTTCATCTGATGGCACTGAAGGAGTTCACCTGACCAGGTATCACAGACACCAATACACTTCATAGTCTGGCCTCCAGGGGGAGCTAAGGGCGCTATGTATTAGGCCACTCCTCACAATCTGGTAAAACTGGGGGTTAGATAGAAAGTTAGACAGAAAGCTGACTGGGTTGGAACAAGGCAGCATCCTGTGGCAGAGGGTGTTGCAGGGGAAGATTCAGGGGGTCCCTGTCAGGGGTGGGATCCTGACAGAGGCCTAGCGAACAGGAAAGAACGTTAAGGAACCGCACCTGCACTACATCGCGGCGGTATCTCAAGAAAGGACAAGAAGCGAGGTTTATTGTGGAGAGTGAGAAACGAGATCAAAGCAGAAAGGAGATAACACCAGTAGGAGTCGTGCTGTAAGATCGAGGCAACATCCTATTGAGGCGCGTAGCCGGTGGCCAGAACGCCGAGGAAGTATTAGGCTCCAAGCAATACTTCAAACAGAGGCAGGACAGTTGATTTTAGGTTGGCTGTCTCACCAAAATCACCTAAGAAGACATAGGGGGCAACTGTGGGAGAGGGGCGACGCTAGGGTCACGGAAGAACTCCAGGCCTTCCCGTCATACGGGTGCGTCCTATCCATATCATCTGGGGGACGGAGAAGAACATCAGAACAGACATAAGTTGTGGGAAAGAACATCGGAAACAAACACAACAGTTGTGAGGACTATCCCGTGGTGCTCAGCAGGGAAGTACTACAACACACAGGCGCTAGAAGGTAGGCACAGATTTCCACCTGCAAAGGGAACTCTGGAGGTGCCATCGGACCGGCCGGTCTCAGACAGCACTGTTAACCGTACTCTGGATTGAGGACCGTGAAGCCTTCAGTAAAGAGGTAAAGAGACTGCAACCCTGTGTCCTCGTTATTCATCGCAACCTGCACCACGCACCACCACTTACAACTTTCATTGGACGCCCCTTAGCAGTGTCACGAACCGGGTCTAGCCACCGTGACAACCCTAGAACTGAGACAGAGAGGCCCGGTGCTGAGTGTCTCCACGGCCCTGCGTCTGGGAGCGCTCCACTCAGGCTTTGTGGCAGCTTCTCATTGGTCCTTCTAGGAAGGTCTTGTTCTGGCTGCAGCTATAAAAGACTCGCATGGCCGCACGGCCATGCGCTAGTATCTTTCTAAGTTATGAGCTTTACGCCAGTGTGGTCATGTAAGATTGTGTTCAGGGACCCAGCTGAAATAAGCCCCTAGAATGCTGGCACCTTCGGCGAGGAGTTTGTGTGTTTGTGTGTATACAGGGACCTGGCTGAAATAAGCCCCTAGAATGCTGGCACCTCCAGCGAGGAGTTTTGTGTGCATGCATGACCACTGACTGCTCTCTGTTGGGCAGTTAGCCTGTGCTCCTGTGAAGTCTAACAGGGTGCAGTGCTTTGCTTTCACGGCTGTTCTGTGATTTAACAGAGCTAGCCAATACCGCCATATAGTGCTGCCATTTGCTAACAGCAGGTTTTCCTGCACGGTGGACCCCGGGCTGCGAACGCACCAATAACAACAATAAAAAACTATATTTTCTCGGTGCGTTCCGCTAGCCCTAACAGTATACTAGCGCCAGGGTCTGGCTAGTAAATGGCGGATGATCAGCGTCTACAGCGGTACATCCAGCAGCTGGAGGGTAGGTTGGCGGCTCTAGAGCGTACAACCTCAGCTGTGGACGTCACTGCTGTCGCTGTTCAGGCTGCAAGTGCAGCTGCAGCCAGTTTGTTCGCAACCACCCCTGCTCCGACTATATCCCGTCTCCCGCTTCCAGACAAGTTTGCTGGTGACAGTAAGCCATGTCGGGGATTTGTGAGCCAGTGCTCCATACATCTCGAGCTCCTGGCTACACGTTTTCCTACGGAACGGGCGAAAGTGGGATTTATTTTATCTCTTTTGTCGGACAGGGCGTTGGAGTGGGCAACTGTTATGATCCGGTGACCTTGGAGCCGCATGAGAGACTTTCTCAGGAGTAGGTGGAACCTGTACTGACCGCAACCCCTAAACTAACACCGCAACTAGAAGTAGCCGTGGGATGTACCTAACACGTCCTAGACACCTCGACACAGCCGGAGGACTAAATACCCTATAGATGGAAATGGGAATTCTATCTTGCCTCAGAGCAGAACCCCAAAGGAAAGGCAGCCCCCCACAAATATTGACTGTGAGTATAAGAGGAAAAGCACACGCAGGCAGAAAAACAGGATTTAGCAAAAGAGGCACTTCTAGCTAAATAGAAAAGGATAGGACAGAATTCTAAGCGGTCAGTATTAAACTCCTAAAAATATCCACAGCAGATAATACAAATATTTTACATCTGACTAAAGACATAGAAAGTATATCTGCATCTCCTGAGAATCCAGCATGACTGAAAAATCCAAACAAAGTCTAAGCTGGACAAAAACCCATTGAATTGCACTGAATTGCAAAGCACACTGCATGTTTGCACAGAGACAAAAACCCAGACACTTATCTTAGATGAATTGGCAGCAGGGCATGAGGAGCCAGAGAGAGATGCAATCCCTCCAAGTACAATGGACAACTGGGATGGACTCATGGATCCTGCAGACCTAAATACCTAATAGAGCTGCAATCAGCAGAAACACCTGCCCAGATTACAACCCCAAGACAACTGCACTACCACCAACAACCACCAGAGGGAGCCCAAGAGCAGAATTCACAACAGTACCCCTCCCCCCTTGAAGAGAGGTCACCGAACCCTCACCAGAGCCCCCAGGCCGATCAGGACGAGCCAGATGAAAGGCACGGACCAAATCAGCAGCATGGACATCAGAGGCAAAAACCCAAGAATTATCCTCCTGGCCATAACCCTTCCATTTGACAAGGTACTGAAGCCTCCGCCTCAAAAAGCGAGAATCCAAAATCTTCTCAACCACATACTCCAACTCCCCATCAACCAACACAGGAGCAGAAGGATCAACCGAGGGAACAACGGGCACCACATATTTCCGCAATAAACATCTATGGAAAACATTATGGATGGCAAAAGAGGCCGGAAGGGCCAAACGAAAAGACACCGGATTGATAATCTCAGAAATCCTATAAGGACTAATAAACCGAGGCTTAAACTTAGGGGAAGAAACCTTCATAGGAACATGACGGGAAGACAACCAGACCAAATCCCCAACCCGAAGCCGGGAACCAACACACCGACGACGGTTAGCAAAACGCTGAGCCTCTTCCTGAGACAACACCAAATTGTCCACCACATGAGCCCAAATATGCTGCAACCTGTCAACCACAGAATCTACACCAGGACAATCAGAAGGTTCAACTTGCCCCGAAGAAAAACGAGGATGAAAACCAAAATTACAAAAGAAGGGCGAAACCAAGGTAGCCGAACTAGCCCGATTATTAAGGGCAAACTCGACCAAAGGCAAGAAAGCCACCCAATCATCCTGATCAGCAGACACAAAGCATCTCAAATAAGTTTCCAAAGTCTGATTAGTTCGCTCGGTCTGGCCATTTGTCTGAGGATGAAATGCGGAAGAAAAAGACAAATCAATGCCCAGCCTAGCACAAAAGGCCCGCCAAAATCTAGAAACAAACTGGGAACCTCTGTCGGACACAATATTCTCCGGAATACCATGCAAACGAACCACATGCTGAAAAAACAATGGAACCAAATCAGAAGAGGAAGGTAATTTAGGCAAAGGCACCAAATGAACCATCTTAGAAAACCGGTCACAAACCACCCAGATAACCGACATCCTCTGGGAAACCGGAAGATCTGAAATAAAATCCATAGAAATATGCGTCCAGGGCCTCTCAGGGACCGGCAAAAGCAACCCACTAGCACGGGAACAACAAGGCTTGGCCCGCGCACAAGTCCCACAGGACTGCACAAAAGAACGCACATCACGCGACAAAGAAGGCCACCAAAAGGACCTACCAACCAAATCTCTGGTACCAAAAATACCAGGATGACCAGCCAACACAGAACAGTGAACCTCAGAAATCACTCTACTAGTCCATCTATCAGGAACAAACAGTTTCCCCACAGGACAGAGGTCAGGTTTGTCAGCCTGAAATTCCTGCAGAACCCGTCGCAAATCAGGGGAAATGGCAGAAAGGACCACCCCTTCCTTCAGAATGCCGACCGGCTCAAATACCTCAGGAGAATCAGGCAAAAAACTCCTAGAGAGGGCATCAGCCTTAACATTCTTAGAACCCGGAAGATACGAGACCACGAAATCAAAACGGGAGAAAAACAGGGACCATCGAGCCTGTCTAGGATTCAGCCGCTTGGCAGATTCGAGGTAAATCAGATTTTTATGATCGGTCAAGACCACAATACGGTGCTTAGCTCCCTCAAGCCAATGTCGCCATTCCTCAAACGCCCACTTCATAGCCAACAACTCCCGATTGCCGACATCATAATTGCGTTCAGCAGGCGAAAACTTACGGGAAAAGAAGGCACACGGTTTTATCAAGGAACCATCAGAATTCCTCTGAGACAAAACGGCCCCTGCCCCAATCTCAGAAGCGTCAACCTCAACCTGAAACGGAAGAGAAACATCTGGCTGACGCAACACCGGGGCAGAAGTAAATCGGCGTTTAAGCTCCTGAAAGGCAGAGACAGCTGTTGTGAATTTACTTTTTGCTCCCTCTAGTGGTTACTAGTTTTTTGACTCTGGTTTTTCTGTCATTCCTTTTATCCGCACCTGGGTCGTTAGTTAAGGGTGTTGCTATTTAAGCTCCCTGGACCTTCAGTTCAATGCCTGGCAACGTAGTTATCAGAGCTAGTCTGCTGTGCTCTTGTCTACTGATCCTGGTTCCAGTTATATCAGCTAAGTCCGCTTTTTGCTTTTTGCTATTTTGTTTTGGTTTTGTATTTTTGTCCAGCTTGTTCCAAATATATATCCTGACCTTTGCTGGAAGCTCTAGGGGGCTGGTGTTCTCCCCCCGGACCGTTAGACGGTTCGGGGGTTCTTGAATTTCCAGTGTGGATTTTGATAGGGTTTTTGTTGACCATATAAGTTACCTTTCTTTATTCTGCTATCAGTAAGCGGGCCTCTCTGTGCTAAACCTGGTTCATTTCTGTGTTTGTCATTTCCTCTTACCTCACCGTTATTATTTGTGGGGGGCTTCTATCCAGCTTTGGGGTCCCCTTCTCTGGAGGCAAGAAAGGTCTTTTGTTTTCCTCTACTAGGGGTAGCTAGATTCTCCGGCTGGAGCGTGTCATCTAGAATCAACGTAGGAATGATCCCCGGCTACTTCTAGTGTTGGCGTTAGGAGTAGATATATGGTCAACCCAGCTACCACTGCCCTATGAGCTGGATTTTTGTATTCTGCAGACTTCCACGTTCCTCTGAGACCCTCGCCATTGGGGTCATAACAGTTTGCCAGGCCAGTATTAAATGTTTAATGCATTGCAGAAGAGGGATTATAAGAAAGAAGATTCTGAGTTTTTTTTTTTTTTTTTCTTCTTCCCCTTTACCTCAGAGTGGCTATGCTTGCTGCAGACATGAATGTCCAGACCTTGATTACAAGTGTGGACCAGCTGGCTACTCGTGTGCAGGGCATACAAGACTATGTTATCAGTAATCCTAGGTCAGAACCTAAAATACCGATTCCTGAACTGTTTTCCGGAGACAGGTTTAAGTTTAGGAATTTTGTGAATAATTGTAAATTGTTTTTGTCCCTGAGACCCTGTTCATCTGGAGACTCTGCTCAGCAAGTAAAAATTGTTATTTCGTTCTTACGGGGCGACCCTCAGGATTGGGCTTTTTCGCTGGCGCCAGGAGATCCGGCATTGGCTGATATTAATGCGTTTTTTCTGGCGCTCGGTTTACTTTATGAGGAACCCAATCTTGAGATTCAGGCAGAAAAGGCCTTGCTGGCTATGTCTCAGGGGCAGGACGAGGCTGAAGTGTACTGCCAAAAATTTCGGAAATGGTCCGTGCTGACACATTGGAACGAGTGTGCACTGGACTCAGCCCTCGTCAGTTAAGAGTCTACAGAAGTTCTTGGGTTTCGCTAACTTCTACCGTCGTTTTATCGCTAATTTTTCTAGCATTGTGAAACCTTTGACGGATATGACCAAGAAGGGCTCCGATGTAGCTAACTGGGCTCCTGCTGCCGTGGAGGCTTTCCAGGAGTTGAAACGCCGGTTTACTTCGGCGCCTGTTTTGTGCCAGCCCGATGTCTCACTTCCCTTTCAGGTTGAGGTGGATGCTTCAGAGATTGGAGCAGGGGCCGTTTTGTCGCAGAGAGGCCCTGGTTGCTCTGTTATGAAACCTTGTGCCTTTTTCTCTAGGAAGTTTTCGCCTGCCGAGCGAAATTATGATGTGGGCAATCGGGAGTTGTTGGCCATGAAATGGGCATTTGAGGAGTGGCGTCATTGGCTCGAGGGTGCTAAGCATCGTGTGGTGGTCTTGACTGATCACAAAAATCTGATGTATCTCGAGTCTGCTAAACGCCTTAATCCGAGACAGGCCCGCTGGTCATTGTTTTTCTCCCGCTTTGATTTTGTTGTCTCGTATTTACCAGGTTCAAAGAATGTGAAGGCCGATGCTCTTTCTAGGAGCTTTGTGCCTGATGCTCCTGGAGTCGCTGATCCTGTTGGTATTCTTAAAGATGGAGTTATCTTGTCAGCTATTTCTCCGGATCTGCGACGTGTGTTGCAGAGATTTCAGGCTGATAGGCCTGAGTCTTGTCCACCTGACAGACTGTTTGTCCCGGATAAGTGGACCAGCAGAGTCATTTCCGAGGTTCATTCCTCGGTGTTGGCAGGTCACCCGGGAATTTTTGGCACCAGAGATCTGGTGGCCAGGTCCTTTTGGTGGCCTTCCTTGTCAAGGGATGTGCGGTCATTTGTGCAGTCCTGTGGGACTTGTGCTCGAGCTAAGCCTTGCTGTTCTCGTGCCAGCGGTTTGCTCTTGCCCTTGCCTGTCCCGAAGAGACCTTGGACACATATCTCCATGGATTTCATTTCTGATCTTCCGCTATCCCAGGGCATGTCCGTTATCTGGGTGATATGTGATCGCTTCTCAAAGATGGTCCATTTGGTTCCTTTGCCTAAGCTGCCTTCCTCTTCCGATCTGGTTCCTGTGTTTTTCCAGAACGTGGTTCGTTTGCACGGCATCCCTGAGAATATTGTGTCAGACAGAGGATCCCAGTTCGTTTCCAGATTCTGGCGATCCTTTTGTAGTAGGATGGGCATTGATTTGTCGTTTTCGTCTGCTTTCCATCCTCAGACTAATGGACAGACGGAGCGAACCAATCAGACTTTGGAGGCTTATTTGAGGTGTTTTGTCTCTGCTGATCAGGACGATTGGGTGACATTCTTGCCGTTGGCTGAGTTTGCCCTTAATAATCGGGCTAGTTCCGCCACCTTGGTTTCGCCTTTTTTCTGCAACTCTGGTTTCCATCCTCGCTTTTCTTCGGGTCATGTGGAGCCTTCTGACTGTCCTGGGGTGGATTCTGTGGTGGATAGGTTGCAGCGGATCTGGAATCATGTGGTGGACAACTTGAAGTTGTCACAGGAGAGGGCTCAGCGCTTTGCCAACCGCCGCCGCGGTGTGGGTCCCCGACTACGCGTTGGGGATTTGGTATGGCTTTCTTCCCGCTTTGTTCCTATGAAGGTCTCCTCTCCCAAATTTAAACCTCGTTTTATTGGGCCTTACAAGATATTGGAAATCCTTAATCCTGTATCTTTTCGTCTGGATCTTCCTGTGTCGTTTGCTATTCACAATGTATTTCATAGGTCCTTGTTGCGGCGGTACATTGTGCCTATAGTTCCTTCTGCTGAGCCTCCTGCTCCGGTGTTGGTTGAGGGCGAGTTGGAGTACGTGGTGGAGAAGATCTTCGATTCTCGCCTCTCCAGGCGGAGGCTTCAGTACCTGGTCAAGTGGAAGGGCTATGGTCAGGAGGATAATTCCTGGGTGGTCGCCTCTGATGTTCATGCGGCCGATTTAGTTCGTGCCTTTCATGCCGCTCATCCTGATCGCCCTGGTGGTCGTGGTGAGGGTTCGGTGACCCCTCACTAAGGGGGGGGTACTGTTGTGAATTTACTTTTTGCTCCCTCTAGTGGTTACTAGTTTTTTGACTCTGGTTTTTCTGTCATTCCTTTTATCCGCACCTGGGTCGTTAGTTAAGGGTGTTGCTATTTAAGCTCCCTGGACCTTCAGTTCAATGCCTGGCAACTAACACGTCCTAGACACCTCGACACAGCCGGAGGACTAAATACCCCTATAGATGGAAATGGGAATTCTATCTTGCCTCAGAGCAGAACCCCAAAGGATAGGCAGCCCCCCACAAATATTGACTGTGAGTATAAGAGGAAAAACACATGCAGGTAGATAAACAGGATTTAGCAAAAGAGGCACTTCTAGCTAAATAGAAAAGGATAGGACAGAATTCTAAGCGGTCAGTATTAAAATCCTAAAAATATCCACAGCAGATAATACAAATATTCTACATCTAACTAAAGACATAGAAAGTATATCTGCATCTCCTAAGAATCCAGCATGACTGAAAAATCCAAACAAAGTCTAAGCTGGACAAAAACACAATGAATTGCACTGAATTGCAAAGCACACTGCATGTGTGCACAGAGACAAAAACCCAGACACTTATCTTAGATGAATTGGCAGCAGGGCATGAGGAGCCAGAGAGAGATGCAATCCCTCCAAGTACAATGGACAACTGGCATGGACTAATGGATCCTGCAGACCTAAATACCTAATAGAGCTGCAATCAGCAGAAACACCTGCCCGGATTACAACCCCAAGACAACTGCACTACCACCAACAACCACCGGAGGGAGCCCAAGAGCAGAATTCACAACAGGCAACGCCTCTTTGGGAGCGCAATGATCGTGTGGTGCAGAGTGCTCCTCTCTTCCTGGACGCTCTGAGGCAGGTCTTTTTGGGACATCGTGTCACTCATGATACCGCGCTCCAATTGTTGGCAATTACTCAGGGTTCGTCCATGGTCAGCCAGTTTGCCGTTCAATTCCGGACTCTAGCCTCTGAGCTAGAATGGCCAGATAAAGTCCTTATTCCGGTGTTCTGGAAAGGACTGGCAGATCATGTAAAGGACGCCTTGGCCACCAGGGAGATTTCCGCCACACTGGAGGAGCTCATTTCAGTATCTACCCGCATCGACCTCCGTTTTAACGAGCGGAGGTTGGAGCGGACCCAGTGTAGGCAGAGGTTTCGGCTGGCTCCCACCTTCGCCAAACCTCTAGAATCTTCTGTTCTGGCGTCCGACTCCCATGAGGCCATGGAGGTTTCTCGAGCGGGACCTAAGTCTCAGACCGCTCGAGTACCTGTGGTGTGTAAAAATTGTCAACAACTGGGACATTACGCTAATAAGTGTCCACAGCGGTCGGGAAAACGATCGCGTCTAGTAACCATAGGAGGATGTTCACTAGACACAGCGGCCTTTTCCTCCAAGCTGTCCTTTATTATTATTATTATTATTTATTTATATAGCACCATTAATTCCATGGTGCTGTACATGAGAAAGGGGTTACATACAGAGTTATAGATATCATTTACAGTAAACAGGTTTACAGTGACACACTGGTACAGAGGGGAGAGGACCCTGTCCTTGCGGACTTACATTCTATGGGATAGTGGGGAAGAGACAGAAGGTAGGGGTGAGGCGGCGGCGGCGGTCCTTTAAAGGGACAATTCTATTGGGCTCATCCACTCTTGCAGTTGAGCTTTGTGTGGATTCAGGTGCAGAGGGAAATTTCATGTCCTCTGCTTTTGCTCTGCGCCACGCAGTACCTCTGGTGATGCTCACCAAACCAGTAACTGTTAGAGTGGTGAATGGGTCGACACTTCCATTACAAATCACACACCAGACTGTCCCTTTCACATTAGCCATGTCCCCATCCCACCAGGAGATTATTTCCCTTCTTGTCCTTCCCGAGGGAATGGATGAGATTCTGCTGGGAATACCCTGGCTCCGTTTCCACTCCCCACATATTGAGTGGACCTCAGGGAGAATATTGGGTTGGAGTGAATCTTGTAAGGGCAGATGTGTGAAAGAGTGCGTTCAGGTTTCTACCACAGAGATACCCGCAGATCTCTCTTCTCTTCCCGAATGCTATACGTCCTATGCAGACGTTTTCTCCAAAAAGGCTGCGGAGACCCTTCCGCCTCACCGTCCCTATGACTGTCCTATAGATCTCTTGCCTGGAGCAGAACCTCCTCGGGGACGTGTGTATCCCTTCTCTCTCCCGGAAACGGAGGCTATGTCCCAATATATCCAGGAGAATTTGGCAAGAGGGTTCATTAGGAAGTCAGTGTCACCTGCAGGGGCGGGGTTCTTTTTCGTTCAGAAAAAGAACGGAGAGTTACGTCCTTGCATAGATTACAGGGGTCTTAACGCCATCACCGTTAAGAATAAGTACCCGCTGCCCCTGATTTCTGAGCTTTTTGATAGGCTACGGGGAGCAAGGGTATTTACCAAATTAGATCTGCGGGGTGCGTATAACCTGATTCGCATCCGTGAGGGGGACGAATGGAAGACGGCGTTTAACACCAGAGATGGGCACTATGAGTATCTGGTGATGCCCTTCGGGTTCTGTAATGATCCAGCCGTTTTCCAAGACTTTGTCAACGACATCTTCTGGGATATGCTCTCCACCTCGGTCGTAGTCTATTTGGATGATATTCTCATGTTTTCTCCAGATATTGACTCCCACCGGAGAGATGTTGGCAGAGTCTTCGACCTCTTACGGGCAAATTCTCTCTACGCAAAGTTGGAGAAGTGTATGTTTGAGCAGGAGTCTTTACCTTTCCTGGGCTATATCATCTCAGCCCAGGGATTGGCTATGGATCCTGCCAAACTACAGGCTGTGATGGATTGGCAAGAACCCCATTCTCTTAAAGCGGTGCAGCGCCTTATGGGGTTCATTAATTATTACCGCCAGTTCATTCCCCACTTCTCAACTTTGGTGGCTCCCTTGGAAGCCCTCACCAAGAAGGGAGCAAATCCCAAATTGTGGTCTGAAGAGGTCTCCAGGGCCTTCTCTTCTATTAAGTCTCATTTTGCTAGCGCTCCCATTCTACATCGCCCCGATGTAGATAAGCCGTTTATAATGGAGGTGGATGCCTCATCCGTTGGTGCAGGAGCAGTCCTCTTCCAAAAGGATGCTCATGGTCGGAAGCATCCTTGCTTCTTTCTCTCCAAGACCTTCACACCAGCGGAGAGGAATTATTCCATCGGGGACAGAGAGTTGCTAGCGATGAAGTTGGCTTTCTCTGAGTGGAGACATCTCTTGGAGGCGATCGTTTTCCCTTTCAAGTCTTCACGGACCACAAAAATTTATTATATTTGCAAACAGCTCAGCGGCTAAATTCTCGCCAGGCCAGATGGTCCTTGTTCTTCTCCCGGTTCCATTTCACCCTCCATTATCTCACTGGGGAGAAGAACATTTGTGCTGACGCCCTCTCTTGCTCTGTTGTGTCATCTGGGGAGGAGGAAGGAGAGCCTCGGCTTATTGTCCCTTCCGAGAGTCTGAGAACCGTAGCTCCGGTTTCGCTAGAGTCTGTGCCTCCGGGCAAGACTTTTGTACCCATTAATTTGCGACCGGAGGTTCTCTCTTGGGCTCATTCGTCCAGGGTGGGTGGACACTTTGGGACAAAGAGGACATCTGAGCTGTTGGCGAGGACGTGCTGGTGGCCACATATGGTCCGTGATGTCAGATATATTCAGGCGTGTGTCTCCTGCGACAAAAATAAGTCTTCTTGACAACGGCCAGCTGGGTTACTCTATCCCTTGCCGGTGGCAGACAGGCCCTGGGAAATGGTCGGGATGGACTTTGAGGTGGGTTTGCCCAAGTCTCGTGGCTGTACCATCATTTGGGTTATCACTTATCATTTTTCCAAAATGGTGCATTTGGTGCCGCTTCCAAGGTTACCTTCTGCACAGGCCTTGGCAGCGTTGTTCATAAAACACATCTTCCGCCTACACGGTATGCCAGACAAAATTGTCAGTGACTGGGGTCCCCAGTTTGCGTCTCGGTTCTGGAGAGAGCTTTGTCGTCTTCTCAGCATTGAGTTAAATCTCTCTTCCGCATATCATCCCGAGACGAATGGGTTGGTAGAGAGGCCCAACCAGACCTTGGTCACATATCTGCGACATTTTGTCTCAGCCAGGCAGGATGACTGGGCATCCTTGCTACTGTGGGCGGAGTTTGCGCTGAACAACGCTGTAGCCGACTCCACTGGACAAACCCCATTCCTCCTCAACTATGGTCAGCATCCGCGGGTACCTGTGCCTATGCCCGTGTCTTCCACCGACTCCAGGGTGGCAGACTGGGCTGTGGAAGCACGGGATATTTGGGACCGCACTCAGGATGCCATTCAGGCCTCCAAGGAGAGAATGAGGTCCTCCGCCGATGCACATCGGCGCCCCGCTCCGACCTTTGCTCCTGGTGACTTGGTGTGGCTCTCCGCCCGTAACATCAGGCTGCGAGTTGAGTCCACTAAGTTTGCACCTCGCTACTTGGGTCCTTTCAAGGTCCTCGAACAGGTTAACCCTGTGGTCTATCGTTTAGCCCTTCCGCCACGCCTGGGTATCACCGACACCTTTCATGTGTCACTCTTGAAACCCGTATACATGTCCCGGTTTTCCGAGTCATCTGCTGGGACATCGGGTTCGTCTACGGACGATTACGAGGTGAACGCTATTTTGGGGTGCAAGGTGGTACGTGGCAAAAATTTTTATTTGGTGGACTGGAAGGGTTATGGTCCTGAGGACAGGTCTTGGGAGCCTGCTGAGCACATTCGGGCTCCGCAGCTCATTGCTGCCTTCGAGTGTAGCAAGGTCCAAGGAGGGGGGGGTAATGTTAGGGGTCGAGTTCCCACCTCTGCACAGGGGGAATCTCGCGCCATCTCCGCTGCGGTCTTCCATTCTTCTCCTGCCGCAGTGGAGGCTGCTCAGCGGAGACGTCGGTCTCAGCGTCTCGCTCAGTCTGACTCTGTGCAAAGGGTTACTGCTGCTTTTCCAGCTTCTGCCATTGAAGTCAGTGCTGAGCAGCGGCGAGCAGACGCTTTTGGGACTAAGTCCTGCTTTTCTCCTTCTGAGCATGCCCAGTGTAAGATCTCTCATTGGAGATCGAGGGTCACATGCTTGGATACTGAAGCAAAGCCCATTGGTCCTCCAGGAACGTCCTGAAGGTGCTCAGGCTTTGTGGCTGCTTCTCACTGGTCCTTCTAGGAAGGTCTTGCTCTGGCTGCAGCTATAAAAGGCTTGCATGGCCGCACAGCCATGCGCTAGTATCTTTCTAAGTTATGTGCTTTGTGCCAGTGTGATCATGTAAGATTGTGTTCAGGGACCCGGCTGAAATAAGCCCCTAGAATGCTGGCACCTCTGGCGAGGAGTTTGTGTGTATTCAGGGACCTGGCTGAAATAAGCCCCTAGAATGCTGGCACCTCCGGCGAGGAGTTTTGTGTGCATGTATGACCACTGACTGCTCTCTGTTGGGCAGTTAGCCTGTGCTCCTGTGAAGTCTAACAGGGCGCAGTGCTTTGCTTTAACGGCTGTTCTGTGAGTTAACAGAGCTAGCCATTACCGCCATATAGTGCTGCCATTTGCTAGCAGCAGGTTTTCCTGCACGGTGGACCCCGGGCTGCGAACGCACCAATAACAATAAAACTATAACTATATTTTCTCGGTGCGTTCCGCTAGCCCTAACATTGTGTGCTCATCTGCGTTTTATGTTCCAGCTCAGATCAGATCACGATCGGACTGGAAAAAACTTGCAGCATGCTGCAATTGTAATCAGAAATCGGATCACATCCTGCAATAGAAGTCAATGGGTGCGAGGAAAAAAAATCACACAGCACTCTGACCTTGCGAGTGCTGTCCGATTTTTGCACACCAATCTCCTTGGAAAAGCCTACAATTCATGTGTCGTGCACAGTAAAATCATAACGTCACAGGTTAGAATAGAATAGATAGAATAGAAATACAGTTGTGCTCAAAGGTTTACATACTCCGGCAGCGTTTTTGCTTTCTTGGTCTTTTTTCAGAGAATATGAATGACAACACCAAAACCTTTTCTCCACTCATTGTTAGTGATTGGGTGAAGCCATTTATTGTCAGACTACTGTGTTTTCTCTTTCTAAATCATAATGACAACCCAAAACATCCAAATGACTCTGATCAAAAGTTCCCGTAACCTGGTCATTTTGGCCTGATAACATGCACAGAAGTTGACACAAATGGGGTTGAATGGCTACTAAAGGTAACATCCTCACCTGTGACCTGTTTGCTTGTAATCAGTGTGTGTGCATAAAAGCTAAGTGATTTTCTGGGATCCAGAATCTTAATGATAATAATAGTAATAATAATAATAATAATAATAATTAAAAAAAATAATCTTTATTTTTATATAGCGCTAACATATTCTGCAGCGCTTTACAGTTTGCACACATTATCATCTCTGTCCCCAATGGGGCTCACAATCTAAATTCCCTATCAGTATATCTTTGGAATGTGGGAGGAAACTGGAGTACCTGGAGGAAACCCACGCAAACACAATAGATGCACAATAAGGAGGCACAAAAAAAGGGCTGCATGGTCGAGTCGCAAGAAGAAAGCCATTACTGCACAAATGCCACAAAGTATCTCACCTACAATATGCAAAACAGCACAGAGTCAAGCCTCAGTTCTTCTGGAACAAGGTAATTTGGAGTGATGAGACCAAAATTGAATTTTTTGGCCACAACCATAAACGTTACATTTGGAGAGAGGTCAACAAGGCCTATGATGAAAGGAACACCTTTCCTACTGTAAAGCATGGAGGTGGATCACTGATGTTTTGGGGATGTGTGAGCTAAAAAGGCACAGGAAACTTGGCCAAAGTTGAAGAAAAGATGAATGCAGCATGTTATCAGCAAATACTGGAGGCAAATTTGCAATTATCAGCCCGGAAGCTGTGCATGGGACGTACTTGGACTTTCCAACATGACAACAATCCAAAACACAAGGCCAAGTTGACCTGTCATGGGCTACAGCAGAACAAAGTGCAGGTTCTGGAGTGGCCATCTCAGTCTCCTGACCTCAATATCATTGAGCCACTCTGTTGGAGATGTAAAGCGCGCAGTTCATGCTAGACAGCCCAGGAATTTACAGGAACTGGAGGTTTTTTGCCAAAAAGAGTGGGCAACTTTACCATCTCATAAAATACAGAACCTCATCCACAACTACCACAAAAGACTTCAAGCTGTCATTGATGTTAAAGAGGGCAATACAAGGTATTAAGAAATGGGGTATGTGAACTTTTGATCAGGGCCATTTGGATGTTTTGGGTTGTCATTACGATTTAAAAAGTGAAAACACAGTATTTTGACAATAAATGACTTTACGCAACCACTAACCATGAGTGGAGAAAAAGTATTGGTGTTATCATTCATATTCTCTGAAAAAAGGCCAAAAAAACAAACATTCTGCTGGGGTATGTAAACTTTTTTAGCACAACTGTATACACATAGAATAGAATACATAGGTATATAGATGTCATCGACACACACATATACATTGGCCTATTCTACATTCAGACCTGGTTTTGAAACTCGTGCTACCGTCCGCTCCATCCCTGGTGGCTAGAAGGTCTAGGAACCTTCCAGACATTTTGATACATAGTCACTATGAGTGTGGTAAAAAAATAAAAAAATGGGACTCAGGAAATGCAGGCTTTTTTCCCTGTGGTAGATGTTCGAACTGTGTTAAAGCCAAAAGCTTCACCAATTTTTTTGGGTCCAAAAACTTTGAAATTAGGAAATTTATTACGTGTACAACAAAAGGGGTTATATACCATTCAACTTGTCCATGTGGGAAAATATATATAGGCCTCATGACTAGAGAGTTAAAAATCCGTGTTCGGGAACACCATTTGGACATTGTGAAGGCTAAGACTGTGGATGACATTTCAACTTTGAAGACTAACCTTTGACACTATAAAAAATTCCATGGATGTAATCCTCACCTCATGAAGGTGAAAGGTATTGATCTGGTTACACTAGGTCCAAGGGGTGGCGACTGGCGAGGCAAGATTCTTGCCCAGGTCGAAAGTCGTTGGATTTATAGATTAGGTACCTTGACTCCCCAGGGCCTTAAAGAAAACTTGGGTTTCGGGGCGTTTTTGTGATCATCTGTTCTCCCTCATAAAAAGTATTTGTTAGCATTAGCTTTTCTTACGGTGGGTTTTCCCATAGTTTGTTTTATGTTTTTTGTTTTGTGGTGCATATTTTAATGATTTTGTGTTTATTTAGGCACGTTTATCTACATCTGTATGGAATTGATGGCCATGGGTTAAAAATTTTACTCTCCTTCTACACTCATAAAAGGGATTTCGGGATTTCACTGATTGTGTCAGCAGAATGATAACAACGAACTGAGCTGAAAAAAATCTTCGGGCTGGGAAAATCGCCACTACTGACCTAGATGTTGGACCTAACCACTATTTCATCTAACAAAATTTTTTGGAGAGAATCGGATTAATGGACACTTGGGTAGAAAAATGTATATTGCATTCAAATTTGTATACTACTGGAATGAAGTCATATTTTTAGTATTTTTTATAGTTTAAAGACTGGAGGGATTTGCATTGCTAGCAAATATTTTAGCATCACTGGAAATTTTTTTTATTTTTTTATTTATTTTTTGCAAATGTTGACTGAATTGTGTATATATACTGTATATTGGTATGATACATGTGTTTTAGATTGAATATATTTTACATTTTGCACAATTGTGGCATAGGTTTCACTGCATTTGGATTATTGTTTTCCACAGTCATGTCATACCTTGTACTCATCACTCGGGCACTTATATGTTTATTAAAGAATTAGTTACACTCACTTATATATTTTCTATTGTCATTTCTGTCTTTTCACTAATTCATCAAACACTTTTCAGCACCTTCATTGAGTTTAAATACCGTTTAGCATATGTCTGATGGACACATGAGGTTAGATCTAGTGCTGAATGATAGTGGTGTTTTACTTGCCCTCGGCCTGCAGGGGTGGTGGTCATCACCCTTATTTCATCCTGAATCAATATATCCTCATGATGATTTTGCGTACCAGACGTTCACGGTAATATTGACACTTTATCAATTTAGTATAAATATTTTCACTGTTTCAAGTTGCTTTAAGATCTCTTATGCAGGCGATAATACACTATTGTGCTTCATCTACGATAAATTTATCACAATTCCATTTTTTGTTTTCACATTAAACTTGACATATAGCACCAATTAATAGGCACTATTTTTCTGTCTGCACTGTACTATAGTCTGTTGTCTATATAGTCAGCAGTAGAATTCAGTGCTATTTTGGCAAGACACGGTCATGTTACATCATTATCTTGTTTCAAATGTTTATCATTTCATTATGATTTTATGATTCATTATAGTTAGCACGTCACAAGATCTCAGTTTGTCTCTATATATATTGATCAAGTATATCTCTATAGGTGCACATTGTGGACGATTATCAGTTGCTTTTGGCTGATGTGCAGGGCTTTCATGTCAGGTGGTGTGATATAGAAATTAATGTGATTTCATTCATATGGTTATATATTTTACAACTTTGTGATTGTTAGTCTGTCCCTCCAATTATTTTAATATGTTTTAACTGTTTGCTTATTGCTCTTAAACTACATATAGCGTTTTTTGCAACCTTATTGCATGTAGTCATCACAGACTAACGCTGCTCGGTGGGTTTGTCTAGCGTCTCTGCTATCGTGTATGATTTTACTTGGGTGGGCGGTCATGATGGTCCAGTCATTATGAGACCTATAGATACTAATATGACTCCATCTTGGGGATCTCAATGGCGGTCTGGTCTTTTTACAGCACATACGCACCCGCATGATTCCATCCTTTGCACTGGCATATATAATACCTCGGCATAATTGGGCGTACAGCTCCCAGCAGGTTTCCGACTGAGTGGGTGGTTACCCGATGACACATATATTATTATCCCACCCCTTAAGTCCCAGTGGCCAGTCGATTGTATAAATTGTATGATGCTCACCGTATAGACACACCCCCAGGAAGAAGGACACGCAAAACGAGCGTCGGTGCTAGGAGGTTCAGCGTGCCACTCGGCAGATCACTTTTGAGAGCGACACAGACCCAGGTAAAATGCACATGGCGGAGGGTGGTTGGAAATTAAATGTGTTCATTGTTACAATGGTATGAAACACTGAGGGCGTTTAAACTATGATAGATCTATGGTTCATGTCTTGCATTAGCCTTATCACTTTATTGGCAAAACTGCATTGAATTATATGCATTCATTTTGATAGATCTGGCCCAACATACATGTTTTTGCCCTTTCATTGCACAATAGGATTATTGAATTTTTATGATTCTATTTGTCTTTATGGCCTATTGGCAATAGCAGTATTTCAATTCTGATTATATTCCAACACCACTGCATGTGCAATATTTAGATAAATTATTCCCTGTATATTGACTACGTGTCCTGCTCTAGTTGACCTCATTTGTATTCTTTTGGTTCTTTTGGTTTGTTTGAGGCACCTTGTTTACTGTTTATTTACGTATTTATATGTATTTTAAAACATTTGCAATAAAGATATTTAGTATTTTAATATTTTCATGTGGCTCTTCTTTGACCACAGTCTGATTAACCGTGAGATTAGTATGTTGTAACATATATATGTATATATATATATTAGATAGATAGATAGATAGATAGATAGATAGATAGATAGAAAGAAGAAAAGACGGCAATTCAGCAGCCTTGTAGTGTAAAATCACAGCTGGAGCCGACAGGATAGAAGAGATGGATTACATACAGTATACTGTAGTAAATGCACATAAAATAGGTAAATATGCAGATGTCTGTGACAAATACAATTAGTACAGTGTGTGCAGCTTACTGTACATGTATTTAATTCCTAAAAGATTATTTTTCTGAAAAAACTGGTGTGGGTTCCCGAGTTATTTTGTTAACCAGCAGAGGGAAAGCCGACGGCTGGGGCAGATGTTTATAGCCTGGGAAGGGGGTATTACCAATGGAGCTTCCAAGGCTATTAACATCAGCTCACAGCTATATAATTAGCCTTTACTGGCTATTAAAATGGGGACCCCCCAAAAAATGACGTGGGGTTCCCCTATAATTAATAACCAGCAAAGGCTATGCAGACAGCTCCCCCCAGGCTAAAAATATCAGCTCTCAGCTGCCCCAGAAAAGGCGCATTTCTAATTGTTGTGTTTTATTAGAGATTTGCTTGCTGTTATATTAGAGAAGTCCGTGCATTAAGGGGACTAAACTTGCAAAACCTCTGACTCTCAGCACTCAGGAAAGGAAAAAAAAACCTGTGGAGGAAACCTCTAGGGAACCATGGCTGAAGGATTGCACATCCCTTGGGCTTAGAAGGTTAATGCAAATGATAACTCTTTATAGCCAATATAAAATTGAACCTGGTACAAGATATCCAATGGCAAATTCAAAAATACAATAAAGCATTCATCATTATACAAGAAATAATGAAAATATTTTAGGACAGAGATTATAAACAGGGCAGGAGGGTGGGTAATGTTTCCTCCAGTTCATCCTGTGAGAGAAAGAGGGAGAGAGAGCCAGAGTTACCTCCCCTATATAAGCCCCACCCTCCTCACAGTAATACACCAGGCACAAACATACTAAGCTCCTTCCTCTAAAAGCAACATCACTCTTGTTTAAAATCTACACGGAAATACTAACAAAGCTGCAGGAGTTAAAGGTCCACCCATCCCCAAGTTAGGTACTCCTCCGTCTAGTCTCCGGAGGTTTCTATCTAGCAGCCGATGACATCTGAGTGCTGACCAATTTTTTTTCAAAGACTTGTATTGCTGATATTGATAAGACACTCAGATCAATACTAGACATAAGTCTGTGATTTTGCAAAGACCACTCAGTCTGCAAAAATAAAAATTGGACATGTGAACAGCCCCCCACAGATGATACTAAGGCTACTTTCACACATCAGGTTTTTTGCATCAGGCACAATCCGCCAAATGTTGGAAAAAACGGATCCGGCGCACATTGTGAAAAACTGATGCAACGGATCCATTTTTTTCGACGGATCCGGCTAGCATATCTAGATTATTGGATACAAAAAAATTGGAGCTTGCTCAGTTTAAAAAAATGGAATCCGGCGCCGGAATCCCTCATTTTCCGGATCCGGCTCCCATAGGCTTCCATTCTAGAAAACAACCGGAAGCGCCGGATGCGGCACTTCCGGCTTTCTCGCCGGAGACAAAAAACGTTGCTATGGACTTTTTTTCCAGAAACCGGAAACGGCAGATTTTCTGGATCCGGCAAAAAACGGACGAAACACAATGTCATTCGGCGCAATCCGGCACTAATACAAGTGTATAGGAAAAAAACTGGATCCAGCGGCAACATTCGCTGGATCTGTTTTTTTTTTATTTAGCCGGATTGAGCCTGACAGCGAAAACCTGATGTGTGAAAGTAGCCTAAGTATGAGTGCTGTCTGTGAAAAACAAGGATAGAACTTTTACGTAAAAACTGATGTATGATTAAGCCCTAAAGCAGTTAGTTGTTTTGTTTTTTTAATTACATTTGGGGAACAGTGGGTTTTCTGAATCTGGAAAAAATTGAGGGCATTCAAAAAATTAATTGCTCACCACTCATATGTGGGGACAAAGTGACAATCGGTAAGTAGTCTTCCTTTCAGTCCCGGTAAGTAGTCTTCCTTTCAGTCCATGGAGTGGAGAAGAGACAGACACACGCGTGCACACACAGACACACAGGCACAGACCAGCCACCAGAGTATATGGGGCACACACACAGACAAACACGCACACAGACATACACGCACACAGACTAGCCACCAGAGTTCATGGGGCACGCACACACACATGCACACACACAGACCAACCACAAGAGTACATGGGGCACACAGACACACCCGCATGCACACACACAGACAAGCCACCAGAGTACACTGGCAACACACACAGGCGCACACACAGACACACGCATAGACGTACACCCACACCAGAGTACATGGGGCACACACACAGATGCACACACACAGACGGACCAGCCACTAGAATATATGGGGCACGCACACAGACAAACGCACGCACAGACACACACACACACAGACTATATGGGGCACACATGGGCATGCACACAGACACACGCACGCACAGATGCACACACAGACTAGTCACCAGCATACCTACCAACTTTTAAGCCGGTTTCACACGTCAGTGGCTCCGGTACGTGTAGTGACAGTTTTCTCACGTACCGGAGACACTGACACACGTTGACCCATTCAAATGAATGGGTCTATGCACATGCCTGCGTGTTTTCATGGACCGTGTGTCCGTGTGCAAAACACGGAGACATGTCCGTTTTTCTCCGGCAGCACGGTCCGCAAAGCGTCCCGCACACGTGCACACGGAGAACAGTGTGCACTCTCCTCTGTGTGCACGTACCGCCGCAGGAGAAACAGTGCTACGGTTAAGCGCTGCACACGGCTTTTGGTGCTGAAGGCGGCATTCATCTCTTGTCCCCTGCAGCACTCGCAGGAGAGAAGAGATGAAATATCATTTTTTTTTGTTAAAAATAAAGTTTGGGGGCCACCTCCCGCCTCCCACCCCCCGTGCACCCGCGCGCTTGCAGAGAAATACTCACCCAGCTCCCGCGATGCCTCCTCTCAGTGCCGGCAGCTTGTCCTGTGTGAGCGTTCACGTAGAACCGCTCATAACAGTGATGAATATGCAGCTCCACCTCCCATAGGGAGGAGTGCTATCAAGAAGGCTACTTTGAGGGAGAGTATTTTCACCAAGGCCGATGAAATGGGCTCAAACGGGGCTTCCGTCATGGCCGTTAGAGCTAGGTTTAAATCCCATGGCATAAACCTATCCCTAACTATGGGCCTGGACCTACCTGCTGCCTTAATAAATCTACTAAGCCAGTAGTTACCGGCAACGTCGTAGCTAAAAAGGGCCAACAGGGCTGATATCTGAACCTTCAGGGTAGTGGTGGAAAGACCCATGTCTAGACCCTTCTGAAGAAACTCTAGGATCTGGGCTATTGACACCCCTTCTCCAGCTTCAACTCCTGAGTTCTGTAAGAATTTTTTCCAGGTCCTGGCATAGATCCTGGTTGTAATTTCTTTTCTACTTTTAAGAAGGATATTTATTAAGTTCGGAGAAAAACCTTTATTTTTTTAGTAACGACTGTTCAAACTCCACACCGTCAGATGAAGGCCAGCCACCTGAGGAAGGTAGACTGGGCCCTGGGATAGGAGATCTGGAATGTCTGGCAACACCCAAGGGTCGGACACAGACATGGTCCTGAGGCATGAGAACCATGCCCTCCTGGGCCAAAAAGGAGCGATTACTATTACCCTTGCTTTGTCCTTCCTGATTTTCTTCACTACTAAGGGTTGCAGAGATAAGGGAGGGAAGGCGTAGGCTAGACTGAAGTCCCATTTTATAAAGAAGGCATCCACTGCTAGCGGGTTTTCTCTGGGATCCAGTGAAAAGAACTGCCTCACTTTCCTGTTCTTCTTGGTGGCGAAGAGATCCACGTCCGGCTGGCGCCACTTTCGCACAATCAGGTTGAAAATGGCAGTTTTTAGAGACCATTCCCCTTGTTTCAGAAGGTTGCGGCTTAAACGTCTGCTGCGGCATTGTCTTTCCCTCTTATATACAGAGCTGTTAGAGATAGAAAATGTTGTTCTGCAAGTTGGAACAGGCATTCTGTTACTTCCATCAGAGATTTGGAATGAGTCCCGCCCTGATATAAGCCACTATGACCTGCTTGTCGGAGAGAACTAGCACGTGATGACCCTGCAGATATAAAATAAGTTTTTTGACTGCCCGCTCTACTGCTGTTAATTCCCTCAAGATAGTAGACGCCTCTACCTCATGATGTTCCCATAGGCCCTGGACCATAACCTTACCCATATGAGCCCCCCAACCCGTAGGGCTTGCATCCGTGGTGACTACTATGGTTATATTATACTCCCAGGGCACCCCTCTGGATAGATTTCTCTGGTCGATCCACCACTCAAAGGATCTTGCAATGGTCTCGGATAAAGTCAGCTGACCTTCTAAATGACCCCCAAGAACTGTCATTTAACAAAACATCCGCTTGTAGTGATCTTGTATGAAACTGTGCCCACCGGACCGCTGGGATGCTGAAAGGGCGTCTGTAGGAAGGGTTCGGCAAGCTGGGGAACTTTTTCTTATTATCCCCTGCTTTTTCTAAAAGTTTGTTTAAGACTGGACCAAACAGGTACTCACCTTCACATAGGATGGAGCAGAGACAGGATCTGGCCTGAATATCCCCAGGCCAACATTTCAACCACGGCGCCCTTCGAGCTGCGCTGGACAGTCCTACGGCCCTGGCAGCCATCGTTACAAAATCTGGCGAAGCATCAGCCAGAAAAGCTGCAGCCCCTTGAATTATCGGCAAGGCATTCAGGATGGACTCCCTCGAAGTTGTGTCTCTTAACTGGGACTCCAATTGATCCAGCCAGACCATCATGGATCTGGCTGTACAGGTAGAAGCTACCGCTGGTCTCAGGGAGCCGCTATCATTTCCCACGTCCCTTTAAGGAAGGTGTCCGCTTTTTTGTCTAACGGATCCTTCAAGGAGCCCAGGTACTCAAAAAGTATGGAAGATTTTTTAGAGGCCTTAGCCACAGCCGCATCGAGCTTTGGGGCCTTATCCCATTTATCTACCAAGGAATCCTCAAAAGGGTATCTACGTTTAAATGTCAGAGGTTTCTTCTGCTACTGTTAGTGGTACACAAGACTGACATAATTTTTAAGGGTAAGCCTCTGGCAGGGGGCATCCGCAGAGGGACCCAGCTTCCGGAATGGCCTCCTAGGCCCCGCCCCCCGCCGCGTCATCACCGTGACCTCCAATGAGGCTGCAGGACTGCACAAGAGGATGTCCCAGGAACGTCACCGGCGAGACCCTGGCCTGCCCCATCATCCGGCCCCCCGACGCATGGGAGAGGTGCCGCCTTGTGATGAACGAGTGTACTCGTTGCTTGGGTTTTCCCGAGCATGCTCGGGTGACCTCCGAGTGTTTATGACTGCTCGGAGATTTAGTTTTCATCGTGGCAGCTGAATGATTTACAGCTACCAGCCTGCTTGATTTCATGTGGGGATTCCCTAGCAACCAGGCAACCCCCACGTGTACTCAGCCTGGCTAGTAGCTGTAAATCATTCAGCTGCCGTGATGAAAACTAAATGTCTGAGCAGTCATAAATCCTCGGAGGTCACCCGAGCGTGCTGGGGAAAACCCGAGCAACGAGTATGTTATGCTCGAAGAATCAGGCTGCACTCAGATGTCATCCGAGTGCAGTCCTATTGTGAGTGACGATTCAAAGAGGGAAAAACGGGAAGTGGACCCTCTAGACCGCGACGATGAACCCCTCACGGACGAGCTGACCAGATAGACCGCCCCCTATACAGGGAGAGTTAGGGGCAGGCCCGTGAGGGACTATCGCCATGGAAGCTGGAGGACCAGGACGGGAGAAGACAAAGAAGAGGCGGAGATAGTAGGACCACATGATAGGTGAGTACTGCAGAGACACAGGACTGATGGGTAAACTGCAGCAGTGCAGGGACTGGCGGAGGAACTGAGGGAATGCAGAGGCTAGCAGGATGCAGGAAAGACAGGATAAACCCAAAGTCAGAGGGAAAACAAACTACACAGAGACTAAGAGCGGCCAGGAACACCTGAAGGAACAAATGATAACCAGGCACAGAGGAATGGCAGGAAGCAGTTTAAATACCTAAAGGCAGGGTAGCACTTCTGGGTAACAGACCTCCAGAACCATAGAGAGGACAATAGGGAGGACCGACTCCCGAGTACTAGTCCTCCAGAACCATAGAGGAGATGAAGAGGAGCGCCGACAGAAGATCAGAAGTGCACACACGCAGCATTGAACCTGGTATGCGCGCGCGCACGAGAAGCAGAGGCCGGGAGCGAGCGCGGAGGGAGAGACGCTGCAGAAGGAGAGGCGTGCCGGGACGCTGAAGACAGGTTAGACAGGACTGGGGAGGTGGCAGCAGCGGTATGATAGAGTACACTCGCTCATCACTAGTGCCGCCTTTTTGTATCTGTAGGTTTCCTGTTCGTGAAGGGCAGATCCCCTCTCGGTGGTGCTGTCATGGGTGATCGAATAAAAATTACAATTCACACTGGAATACCAAGGGACAGCCGCCGCCATGAGGTTGCAGAAAGCCTGAGTGCCCACAAGTCTAAACAGCAACATTTTCAGGGTAAGAAGTCTCGAAATATGCCCATGGGGGGGTGGCTGGGCATTTTCGTTCAAATGATTCAGGTTCCTAGCATGAAGAAATCGGGAAAGAGGATACCTGTGGCACAGAAGAGCGAGCACAAAGATAAATGTGGCCTAAAATGGCGGCCAGAAATATGGATTCTTAGATGACAATGGCTCTGGTGAAGAGAAGTAGGAAAACCGTCTATTGTGAGAATGGACAGGGTCAGAGAGCTAGAAAATGTGTACAGCAATATTGCAATATAGCAATATTAAACTTGGGCTATATGCTTGTAATCTAAAACTATCCCTCCACTTAATGAAGGTAACAGCGGTTTTACAATAGAAAGGAATATAGTTAGCCCTAAAAAAGACTTTTCTTTTAACGATGAAGCAGCGGTATACAAGTGAGTCTATGTAGTGGGAATCCTAGACTCATAAAGCCTATGCACTCAGTGCAAAGGCTGCCAAAAATTAGAAGGAAGGACTGCAATATACCCAGGAAGAAACGTAGAGGAGGGTCTCAGAATTGTTTTTTTGTTGTTGCCTTTTTTAAATAGTGGGACTCCTAGACTGGTAAAGCCTAACCCTAAGTCCCAAGGCTGTAAAAACTTAGAACGAAGGACTATGTGAGTGTCACCTGATGACCCTATAAAACTTTGAAGCGAGGACCGCATGATGACCCAGTTGATATGGTGAAGGAGGAGGAGGACAAGAAAAAGAAGAAACCACGAACCATATACCCTTTTTTTGGGTGGGAAAGGGAGCATGGGAATAGACAGAAAGTTCCGCTGCCATCATCCGGTGGAGTAGAAATGTCTGGGACAATCATTTTGATTAGAGTCCGCCTGCCAGGAACAGTTCATGCCAAGTATCCAGTTTGGACACCTAATAGTAGTATGGCACAGAGGAATCATGGAGGACGCTAGTACAGTCAGCTAGGTACTGCTCCATCTTCCAAAACTTTTGCATCCTTGTCAGACTACCCCACGTATCGACGCCTGGGCGCTGGGAGGATCTACTGAAAACGTCACAGATCGGTGATAGTGTTCCTTGTCTCTGTTGTATTGGTATGTGACCCCTCATATCTCCTCCTTGGTTGTAAAAGGAGCTATAACCTCTGCACCAGCATTGTCAGATGGGAATTTTTGTACTAATTGTTCAACTAGGGCCTTTTGGTACTGAACCATTTTACTAGTCCTCTCTACAGCCAGAAGGAGAGATAGAAAGTTCTCCAGGTAGCGTGAATCGAGAAGAATGAACAACCAGTAATCAGTGTTGACCAAAATGCATACAATGCGAGGGTCACGGGAAAGGCAACGGGACATAAAGTCCGCCAAGTGTGCCAGACTCCAAACAGGCAACACTTTCCTGTTTTCACAGGAGTATTACATTTTGGCAGTTTGTGGATATAATCTGCGCTGCTGAATTAGAAACCAAATGTCTTGAAGAAAAGAGATGGTGGTTTATTCTCTACGCGTTTCAAAGTCTATATGACTTTCTTCCTCAGGAGATCACCACACTTGTGGAATACCGACTGGAATGTTTAGCTGGTAATCAACTACTGCCCTCTACTGCTCACAAACAGGGCCGCCATCAGGGCATTACAGCCGTGACTGGCGTATGGGGCCCGGTGGGCAGAGGGGGCCCGCATCGGGCTCCGTCTCATCTGCTCACCGGGCCCTTAGCGGCGGCCGGCGCTGCAGCTGTTTAACACTATTGACGTGCGGGCTGACATCAGCCGCAGCGTGCATGTCGCCGGCATCTGACGTCATTGTCAGTCGCCGGCGAGTGCACCCTTCAGCTGCGTGGAGAGAGCAGGAGCGCAGCAGGTAAGCAGAACTTTTTTTTTTTTATTGAGAGCGGCGATCCGAGGGGCCCAGGGCAGAAAGCTGGACACAGGGGGGCAGAAAGCTGGACACGGGGGCAGAAAGCTGGACACGGGGGGGCAGAAAGCAGGACACAGGGGGGGGGCTGAAAGCTGGACACAGGGGGGGCAGAAAGCTGGACACAGGGGGGGGGGGCAGAAAGCTGGACACAGGGGGGGCAGAAAGCTGGACACAGGGGGGGCAGAAAGCTGGACACAGGGGGGGCAGAAAGCTGGACACAGGGGGGCAGAAAGCTGGACACGGGGGCAGAAAGCTGGACACGGGGTGCAGAAAGCTGGACACAGGGGCAGAAAGCTGGACACAGGGGCAGAAAGCTGGACATTGGGGCAGAATGCTGCACACAGGGGCAGAAAGTTGGACATTGGGGCAGAATGCTGCACACAGGGGCAGAAAGCTGGACACGGGCAGAACGCTGGACATTGGGGCAGAATGCTGGACACTGATGCAGAAAGCTGGACATTGGGGCAGAACGCTGGACACAGGGGCAGAATGCTGGACATTGGGGCAGAACGCTGGACACGGGCAGAAAGCTGGACATTGGGGCAGAATGCTGCACACAGGGGCAGAAAGCTGGACATTGGGGCAGAATGCTGGACACTGATGCAGAAAGCTGGACACTGGGGCAGAAAGCTGGACATTGGGGCAGAATGCTGCACACAGAAGCAGAAAGCTGGACATGGGCAGAACGCTGGACATTGGGGCAGAATGCTGGACACTGATGCAGAAAGCTGGACACTGGGGCAGAAAGCTGGACACTGGGGCAGAAAGCTGGACACTGGGGCAGAAAGCTGGACACTGGGGCAGAAAGCTGGACACTGGGGTGATAGTATTGTGTTTTTTTTTATTACTGATCAGTATTGTAGTATTCAGTCACTATGTGGTGGTAATATGCGGTCTGGTCATGGTGTAGCGGTATTTGTTCCTTGTATTTGATATTATCCGATCACTGTGGTGGTAATATGTCATCTGGTCATGGTGTGGCGGTATTTGTGCCTTGTAGATAGTATTATAGGTCACTGTGGTGATATGGTGTCTGGTCATGGTGCTGTGGTATTTCTTCCTTGTATGTGGTATTATAGGTCATTTTAAAAATTGAAAAATAAATAAAATTATACCTAAATTGTATTGCATATTTTAACAAATATTTAATAGGTTTCAGTAGAGTAGGGCCTGGCCGAAAGTGTCTACCTTGTCATTTTGGTGGCTTAAAAAATCTTTTGGCCAAAACAAAAGCTGCCGGCTATATGTGTGATCTGGTGGTGGGAACTGTCAATGTGTGATAGGTGAGAAGTGGAGTTTTTCCAAGAGAGAGCGGTGGGACTGTGGACAGTTTGAGGGGTGGAGCGTGGAGGCAGGGCTGCGGTGGAGCCTGGGCGGAGTCTCAAGGGGGCCCAGGAAATTTTGGCAGTATGGGGCCCCGAAATTTCTAGTGGCAGCCCTGCTCACAAGCTTCAGAGCTGCTACCAGGTTATGGCCATTATCACACTCGACCATGCCTGGTTGTAGGTTCAGCGGCGAGAGCCACAGATCTGTCTGGTCTGCTATACCTTTTAACAAATGTGAGGCGGTTTGCTGTTTGCCACCTAAACAAATTAGTTTCAGCAAAGCCTGTTGTCGCTTCACCAAGCTGCAGAGCTTCCAGCTTGTGACTAATATGGACGACGTGCTCACAGATGACAATTCAGAGATGGAGGATTAGGAGGAGGGGGTGCAGGAACTTGTGGACAAGGTGGAAGAAACCCTAATATAACTAGGGGCCGCAATCCTTGGTATCGGTAGCACGTGGCTTTCCCAAGGTGGGACTTGCCGTCGTCCTCCACAAGTTTCACTCAGTTTGTCGTCAGGAAAATATACCGTACCTGGCCACAAGCACTTTTCCACAAGTCGGTCATTAACGTGGACCTTCCCAGTATCTGGAATGGTCAGAGCACGGGTGATGTCAAGGGACACCTGCTGATGTAAAGTGGGGACGACACACATGGAAGAATAATGGTGGCTGGGGGCAGGGTACCGAGGGATGCCATGAAGTTGTGTAAAGCCTCAGTGTCCACAAGTATAAACAGCAACATTTCTGTGGCAAGCAGTCTGGCAATGTGCCCTTTCAGTGTTTGGGATGGTGGGTGGGTATTTTCTTTTGCGTTCCAAGGCCTGGAGTAGGGACAGCTGAACACCGCTGAGAGAAGGAATTGGATGTGGTTGCTGATGATGATTGCGAATGTACAACGACAGGTACAGGGCATGAGGCATCTGCACCAGCTTACTGGACAGGGATTGGCAAGCACGTAGCACAGAGGAAGACGCAGTGGTGTCTCCCTCAGACACTGATTGTGGACCCAGGTGTTCGGCCCACCTAGTTGGGTGCTTTGATGACATGTGCCTGTGCATGCTAGTGGTCTGGCCCCAGTTGATCTTGGTAGGGCACAGGTCGCATATGAATGTTCTTTTATCATCCGCAATTTATTTAAAAAAGTGCCAGACTGGGGAACACCTAACCCTTTGCTTGGGAACTTGCCGCGTGTGGGTGCTCTGGGGAACAGTTGCAAGATCAGGGTGAGGATTATGTGGTTCAGACTCTTGGCTAGTGAGACAGGACCGTGTGGAAGCTGGGAAACAGACAGGAAGCATTATCTACCATGCAACTGACCACCTGTTCACACTGTTCTCGCTTCAAGAGTGGTGTCTCACACCCCCCTGCAAAGTAATACAGGAAGCTAGGTCTCATGGATAAGAGTGTTTGCTGTGGCACAGTTTCACCTAGCCCACGGCCTTGGAATGCACCATCAGAAGAAAGTCTTCTTCCCCTTCCTTTACAGCACACCATGCGCATTTGACATCTAATACAGTATATAAAGCTGAATATGTGTGTATGTATATGTAGCGCCCCCACTGCCGCAGGGCCGAGGGGCACCCGGTACCGGGCCTGTGAGTCTCTGCTCTGGGGTTGTCACGGTGGCTAGGCCCCGGTCCGTGGCCCTGCCGAGGGGCGCGCAGTGAAGGGATATGATAACTAATGGGTAGATGATGGAGGTGTGAGGCTGTAGTGATGCAGTGCAGTAAATAACGAGGACACCAGGTTGCAGTCTCTTTACCTCTTTAATGAAGATCTCTGGGTCCTCAGTCCGGAATCCGGATAACCAGGCTGCGCAAGTCCGGCCGGTCCAATGGCACCTCCAGAGTTCTCTTAACAGGTGGAAATCTGTGCCTTCCTTCTAGCGCTATGTGTTGCGGTCCTTCCCTGCTGTGCTTACGGAAAGTCCCCACAACTGTTGTGTCCGTTTCTTAAGTTCCCTCACAACTCGATTAGATGATGTTCTGCTAATCCTCCGTCCCTCCCTGATGTTACGGTTGGGACGGCACCCGTTTGACGGGTAGGCTCGGAGCTCTTCCGGGACCCTAGAGTCGCCCCTCTCCACAAGTTGCCCCCCAAGACTGCATAGGTGATTTAGGTGAGACAGTGTTGTGGATTCTGTTTTTGGGCTCCCTCTCGTGGTTACGGCTGGTACTGGGTGACTTTGGTGGGTTGCGGTCTCTGGTTTCCACCTGTCCATCAGAGGCTGGGTGTTTCCTATTTAACCTGGCTTTCCTGTCATTCCCTTGCCGGCTATCAATGTACTCAGATGTGCTCAGTTTGGTTCCTGACTACCTGCTCCCAGATCTCTCAGGATAAGCTAAGTTTTGTTTTTCAGTTGTTTGGTTTTTTGTCCAGCTTGCTAATTATGACTCTATGCTAGCTGGTAGCTCTAGTGGGCTGAGGTTCTCCCCATGTGCCATGAGTTGGCACATGGGTTCTTGTAATCTCAGGATGGTTTTTGATTAGGGTTTTTCGCTGACCGCTCAGACCCCTTTTGTATCATTCTGCTTTCTAGTTATAGCGGGCCTCATTTTGCTAACTCTATTTTCATCTCTATGTGCGTGCCTTCCTCTCATTTCACCGTCAATACATGTGGGGGGCAACTATACCTTTTGGGGTTTATTCCTCTGGAGGCAAGCTAGGTCTTTATTTCCTCTGCAGTGCTAGTTAGCTCTTAGGCTGGCGCGTGGCGTCTAGAATCAACGTAGGCACGCTCCCTGGCTATTTCTAGTTGTGTTTGTCAGGAGTAGGGCAGCGGTCAGCCCAGGTTCCATCACCCTAGAGCTCGTCCGTTATTTATGTTATTTTGCTTGTCCAGTGCGATCCCCAGCCATTGGGATCGTTGACAGTATAGCCGGCCCACAAAGTGTTAATTGTTTGGGCTGAAGCAGGAGAAAAAGAAGTGTTTAAGGGAATTTTTTTTTTTTTCCCCTCAGAGTTTTGCTGCCTAGCCCTTAATTGCTGTCTAGCTGCTTCTTACCTCCTCTTAACCCTTGAATGGCTCTGACCTTAGCTGTTTAACATGGATGTCCAGAGTTTGGCTTCCAGCCTGAGTAATCTTGCTGCAAAAGTTCAAAACATACAGGATTTTGTTGTTCATACTCCTATGTCTGAACCTAGAATTCCTATTCCAGAGTTTTTTTCTGGAGATAGATCTACCTTCCTGAATTTCAGGAACAATTGCAAATTGTTTCTTTCTTTGAAATCTCGCTCCTCTGGAGACCCTGCTCAGCAGGTTAAGATTGTAATATCTTTCCTGCGGGGCGACCCTCAGAATTGGGCATTTGCGTTGGCACCAGGGGATCCTGCATTGCTCAGTGTGGATGCGTTTTTTCTGGCACTGGGATTGCTCTATGAGGAACCTAACCTGGAGATTCAGGCTGAAAAGGCTTTATTAGCCCTCTCTCAGGGGCATGATGAAGCGGAAGTATATTGTCAAAAATTTTGGAAATGGTCGGTGCTTACTCAGTGGAATGAGTGCGCCCTGGCTGCAAACTTCAGAGATGGTCTTTCTGAGGCCATTAAGGATATTATGGTGGGGTTCCCTGCGCCTACAGGTCTGAATGAGTCTATGGCTATGGCCATTCAGATTGATCGGCGTTTACGGGAGCGCAAACCTGTGCACCAGTTGGCGGTGTCTTCTGAACAGGCACCTGAGACTATGCAATGTGATAGAATTCAGTCCAGAAGTGAACGGCAAAATTATAGGCGGAAAAATGGATTGTGTTTTTATTGTGGTGATTCAGCTCATGTTATATCAGCATGCTCTAAACGCACAAAAAAGGTTGATAAATCTTTTGCCATTAGTACTCTGCAGTCTAAGTTCATTTTGTCTGTAACTCTGATTTGTTCACTGTCTTCCATTTCCGTCGATGCCTATGTGGATTCGGGTGCTGCCCTGAGTCTTATGGATTGGTCATTTGCCAAACGCTGCGGTTTTAGTCTGGAGCCTCTGGAAGTTCCTATTCCTTTGAAGGGAATTGACTCTACACCATTGGCTATGAATAAACCGCAGTACTGGACACAAGTGACCATGCGCATGACTCCCGTTCATCAGGAGGTGATTCGCTTCCTTGTACTGTATAATTTACATGATGTACTAGTGCTTGGTCTGCCATGGTTACAAACTCATAATCCAGTCCTGGATTGGAAAACAATGTTTGTGTTAAGCTGGGGATGTCAGGGGGTTCATGATGATGCACCTCTGATTTCAATAGCTTCATCTACTCCTGAGGTCCCTGCGTTTTTGTCTATCGGGATGTTTTTGAGGAGCCTAAGCTCAATTCGCTCCCTCCTCATAGGGATTGTGACTGTGCTATAGAATTAATTCCTGGCAGTAAGTTCCCTAAGGGTCGTTTATTTAATCTGTCAGTGCCAGAGCATACTGCTATGCGGAATTATATTAAGGAGTCCTTGGAAAAGGGACATATTCGTCCATCTTCGTCCCCTCTGGGAGCAGGGTTTTTTTTTTTCGTGGCAAAAAAAGATGGTTCCCTGAGGCCTTGTATAGATTATCGCCTTTTGAATAAGATTACAGTCAAATATCAGTATCCATTGCCATTATTGACTGATTTGTTTGCTCGCATTAAGGGGGCTAGGTGGTTCACTAAGATAGATCTTCGCGGTGCGTATAATCTTGTGCGGATAAAACAGGGTGATGAGTGGAAAACCGCATTTAATACGCCTGAGGGCCATTTTGAGTATTTGGTAATGCCTTTTGGACTTTCTAATGCTCCTTCAGTCTTTCAGTCCTTTATGCACAATATTTTCCGTGAATATCTGGATAAGTTTATGACTGTGTATTTGGATGATATTTTGGTGTTTTCTGATGACTGGGAGTCTCATGTTCTACAGGTCAGGAAGGTGTTTCAAGTCCTGCGGGCCAATTCTCTGTTTGTGAAGGGCTCAAAATGTCTCTTCGGAGTCCAGAAAATTTCTTTTTTGGGGTACATGTTTTCTCCTTCTACTATTGAGATGGATCCCGTCAAGGTTCAGGCGATTTGTGACTGGACACAACCTACATCTGTTAAGAGTCTTCAGAAGTTCTTGGGTTTTGCTAATTTTTATCGTCGGTTCATTACTAATTTTTCCAGTGTTGTTAAACCTTTGACTGATTTGACTAAAAAGGGTGCTGATGTTGCTAATTGGTCTCCTACGGCTGTGGAGGCCTTTCAGGAACTTAAGCGCCGGTTTTCTTCTGCTCCTGTGTTATGTCAACCAGATGTTTCACTTCCTTTTCAGGTTGAGGTTGATGCTTCCGAGATTGGAGCGGGGGCGGTTTTGTCACAGAGAAGTTCCAATGGCTCGGTGATGAAGCCATGTGCGTTCTTTTCTAGAAAATTCTCGCCCGCCGAGCGCAATTATGATGTGGGTAATCGGGAGCTTTTGGCCATGAAGTGGGCATTTGAAGAGTGGCGTCATTGGCTTGAGGGTGCTATACATCGTGTGGTGGTCTTGACTGATCACAAAAATCTGATTTACCTTGAGTCTGCCAGGCGTCTGAATCCTAGACAGGCTCGTTGGTCGTTGTTTTTTTCTCGTTTCAATTTTGTGGTTTCATACCTGCCAGGTTCAAAGAATGTGAAGGCAGATGCTCTTTCCAGGAGTTTTGTGCCTGACTCTCCTGGAGACTCTGGGCCTACTGGTATCCTTAGGGATGGGGTAATATTGTCCGCCGTCTCCCCAGACTTGCGACGTGCATTGCAGGAGGTTCAGGCGGATAAACCTGATCGTTGTCCATCAGAAAGACTGTTTGTTCCGGATGATTGGACCAATAGAGTCATCTCCGAGGTCCATTCTTCTGTGTTGGCTGGTCATCCTGGAAAATTTGGTACTAGAGACTTGGTGGCCAGGTCTTTTTGGTGGCCTTCCTTGTCAAGGGATGTGCGCACCTTTGTGCAGTCTTGTGAAGTGTGTGCTCGGGCTAAGCCTTGCTGTTCTCGGGCCAGTGGGTTGTTGTTGTCCTTGCCTATCCCGAAGAGGCCTTGGACGCACATTTCCATGGATTTTATTTCAGATCTCCCTGTCTCACAGAAAATGTCCGTTATCTGGGTTGTGTGTGACCGCTTTTCTAAGATGGTTCATTTGGTACCCTTGCCTAAGTTGCCTTCCTCCTCTGAGTTGGTCCCTTTATTTTTTCAGAACGTGGTTCGTTTGCATGGGATTCCGGAGAATATCGTTTCTGACAGGGGATCCCAGTTTGTGTCTAGATTTTGGCGGACGTTTTGTGCTAAGATGGGCATTGATTTGTCTTTCTCGTCTGCATTCCATCCTCAGACGAATGGCCAGACGGAGCGAACTAATCAGACCTTGGAAACTTATTTAAGGTGTTTTGTTTCTGCTGATCAAGATGACTGGGTTGCCTTTTTGCCACTGGCCGAATTTGCCCTTAATAATCGGGCTAGTTCTGCTACTTTGGTCTCTCCTTTCTTTTGTAATTTGGGGTTTCATCCTCGTTTTTCCTCTGGTCAGGTGGAGCCTTCGGATTGTCCTGGAGTGGACGTGGTGGTGGACAGGCTACATCAGATTTGGAATCAGGTGGTGGACAATTTGAAGTTGTCTCAGGAGAAGACTCAGCAGTTTGCTAATCGCCGTCGCCGCGTGGGTCCCCGACTTCTTGTTGGGGACTTGGTGTGGTTGTCTTCTCGTTTTGTCCCTATGAAGGTCTCTTCTCCTAAGTTCAAGCCTCGGTTCATCGGTCCTTATAAGATCTTGGAGATTCTTAACCCTGTGTCTTTTCGTTTGGATCTCCCAGCATCGTTTGCTATTCATAATGTGTTCCATCGGTCGTTATTGCGGAGGTATGAGGTGCCCGTTGCTCCTTCGGTTTAGCCTCCTGCTCCGGTGCTGGTGGAGGGAGAATTGGAGTATGTTGTTGAGAAGATCTTGGATTCTCGTGTTTCCAGACGTAAACTCCAGTATTTTGTTAAGTGGAAGGGTTATGGTCAGGAGGATAATTCCTGGGTGGTCGCCTCTGATGTTCATGCGCCTGATTTGGTCCGCGCCTTCCATAGAGCTCATCCTGATCGCCCTGGGGGTTCTCGTGAGGGTTCGGTGACCCCTCCTCAAGGGGGGGGTACTGTTGTGGATTCTGTTTTTGGGCTCCCTCTGGTGGTTACAGCTGGTACTGGGTGACTTTGGTGGGTTGCGGTCTCTGGTTTCCACCTGTCCATCAGAGGCTGGGTGTTTCCTATTTAACCTGGCTTTCCTGTCATTCCCTTGCCGGCTATCAATGTACTCAGATGTGCTCAGTTTGGTTCCTGACTACCTGCTCCCAGATCTCTCAGGATAAGCTAAGTTTTGTTTTTCAGTTGTTTGGTTTTTTGTCCAGCTTGCTAATTATGACTCTATGCTAGCTGGTAGCTCTAGTGGGCTGAGGTTCTCCCCATGTGCCATGAGTTGGCACATGGGTTCTTGTAATCTCAGGATGGTTTTTGATTAGGGTTTTTCGCTGACCGCTCAGACCCCTTTTGTATCATTCTGCTTTCTAGTTATAGCGGGCCTCATTTTGCTAACTCTATTTTCATCTCTATGTGCGTGCCTTCCTCTCATTTCACCATCAATACATGTGGGGGGCAACTATATCTTTTGGGGTTCATTCCTCTGGAGGCAAGCTAGGTCTTTATTTCCTCTGCAGTGCTAGTTAGCTCTTAGGCTGGCGCGTGGCGTCTAGAATCAACGTAGGCACGCTCCCTGGCTATTTCTAGTTGTGTTTGTCAGGAGTAGGGCAGCGGTCAGCCCAGGTTCCATCACCCTAGAGCTCGTCCGTTATTTATGTTATTTTGCTTGTCCAGTGCGATCCCCAGCCATTGGGATCCATGACAAGACAGCCCGCCTTAGACTGACTGTCCTGCCGCTGTTTAGAGTATTGCTTGAAGCTGATTATTGTAATACTCCCTCGGCGTTCCGGCCGCCGGTTGTGCGCCTCAGTAGGATGTTGCCTCGGTCTTACAGCACGACCCCTACTGGTATTCTCCTTATTGCTTTGATCTCGTTTCTCACTCAGCACAATCTATCTCGCTTCTGATCCTTCCTTGGGCACCGCCGCTATCCTGAGCAGGCACGGTCCCGTTACGTTCGCTCAAGTTGCCAAGTCTCTGTCAGGATCCCACCCCTGACAGAGACCCTACTAAATCTTCCCCCACAACACCCTCTGCCACAAGGTGTTGCCTGGTTCCAACCCAGTCAGCTTTCTGATCTAACTTCCTGCCTGACCCCCAGTTTACCCACAATGGTGGGGAGTGGCCTAGTGAATAGAACCCTTAGCTCCCCCTGGAGGCCCGACTGTGAAATGTATTGGTGTCTGTGATACCTGGTCAGATGAACTCCTTCAGTGCCATCAGACGTACCATAGCTCCCCTTAGCGGCGGAGCCACAGTACTGCAACGACCAGGACTCTGGGGCGCTGCATATATATGTATATATGTGTGTATGTACCGGATTGGCATCTGCACCGTTGCAGCTACAGCCACAAAATTTTTGCACAGTCACACATCTGGACCCCGAGAGCATCATAGGCTATGTTGTGAGGCTAAATTTTAACCCCGCGCGTTCCAATTCACCAAACAATTATGCCCCTATCTACATAATGGGGAAAAAGTGAAAGGAAAAGTGTTGGAGGCAAATTGACAGCTGCCAGATGTGAACAAGGGGGACTTAAAGAATGAGAGCGATGGCGCCAAAGAGTATATACCGTACAGTTGCTAAGGTGGGGCCCCAACATGGGATACTCACCACACACGGGGATATGAACACACACACAAAATGCGCCACACACTACCACGTGCTTGAACACATATACCACCCTCAGCACACATTTCACCACACATACACCAACCTCGCCACATAAAAGTCGAAACACAAAAGTCGCCGCTCAAAACTCGCCACGCGCAAAACTCGCCACATGCAAAACTAGGCTCACGCAAAACTCGCCACACGTGCAAAACTCACCTCATGGAAAACTCGCCACACGCAAAACCTTGCACATGCGGAAAAATTGCCACATGCACAAAAGTTGCAACACATGCAAAAGTTGCCTCACACAAAACTTGCACATACTCAAAACGCACCACACATAACTCGCCACGCGCAAAACTCGCCATGCACAAAACTTGCTGCACACAACTTGCTACACTAACCTGTCACATGCAACTCGACACACAAAAAGTTGCTACACGCATGTCGCCACACAAAACTCATCTCACAAAAGTCGCTACATACATGTCACCACACGCAACTCAACACACAACTTGACACATGAAACTCGCCCTAAAACACACACAAGTCTGGTATTATCCTTCAAAAATAAAAGTCTGATTAATAAGCAGAAAAAAATACAAGAGCAACAAATGTACCATATAGGAAATACGGCAGCTGTCAGTCACATGACCTGTCTATTATGTGTATGTGTGAGCTAATATATACTGCCAGAGGGGAGGGCTTCCTGTTGGCTGGGGATTTATCAGGCTGCCAATAGCAACCAATCACAGCTCAGCTTCCATTTTGCTACAGTTAATTAATCTGAGCTCTGATTGGTTAATATAGGCAACAAAGGACATTCTCAGTATAACAAAGCTTGTGTGAGGTAATAGCATGTCAGTTAGGGTGTGTTGTTGGAAAGGCTGATGTCAGTCACATTACCTCTATGTGAGAGGATATAGAAACTGTCAGTTACAGACTATTTTTACCACAATAATGCCTCATAAGAAAAGGAATTCCATGGCATGAATGTCAGCTGATGCGAAAAGAAAAGCTGCATTACGGGCCAATGAAAAATGTGAAGACCGAGAAACAAGGCTGACACACATGAGAACAGCAGCTGATTCCTCAAGAGCCAATGAACTTTCTGAGGAGAGGGAAGTGAGGCTTCTAGACATGAAAACAAGAGTTGCTTCCTCGAGAGCCAATGAACTTTCTGAGGAGAGGGAAGCGAAACTTGCAGACATGAAAACAAGAGCTGCTTCCTCGAGAGCCAATGAACTTTCTGAGGAGAGGGAGTTGAGGCTTGCAGACATGAAAACAAGAGCTGCTTCCTCAAGGGCCCATGAACTTTCTGAGGAGAGGGAAGCGAGACTTGCAGACAAGAGAACAAGAACTGCTTCCTCAAGAGCCAGTGAACTTTCTGAGGTGTTGAAATATATGTTGTGAAATGCTTCTATTAGCTTAGTTTTTGCCTTTTAATAATTACAATTCTATCTGTTTTGTGTTTTTTGTGTGCAGAATAAAGTTTTATTAACACATTCTATTTTGCTAACAGCAGTTATTAACCCGGGCGAAACCGGGTAGTACAGCTAGTTAGATATATATTTATATGCCTGCAAAATTTCCGGTATTAATAGGGAAAACAAAATATTTATCCCCGACAAAGACTGTTGTCTTAATGGTGCTGCATTGGTATACAAGCACTGCAATAGCAATATTAATTGGAATTTGTCACCCCCAAGACATATCTGACCTATTAATATGGGCATACAGGTAATAGAAATATTAAACTAGTCCTACCTGTATGGCTCATATTAGCGGTCTAGTTGTTGAGAAATGTTATATTCTTTCGATATGCTAATGAAATCTCTAAATAATTATCGCTATGTACACATGGTTCCTATCGATAACTATGCAGAGAGAGCTCCTTATCTTTGCTCACACCAGAGGTCACTGGAGCAGAAGATCCCTGTGAGGGACAAGGGAGACACCATTTTGGATTTATGAATTCAGGCCCCATAGATTATCCAGAGATCTTTGTCCACTCCTGAAGTGGCCCCCCACCCTTGGAAAAAGTACACAGATCCCCACAAAAGCAGAACTCTACCATTTGGCCAGAGAATTAGAGGCCACGTGTTAATGAAGGCAGGGGGGAGCAGAGCTGAGACCCTCTGCTGTCCTTTGTGCAAGTCTGCCTACCTCAAGGGAAAACTCCATCACCAACATCTAAAACTCCATCACCAACATCTAGAGATGAATTATGAAAGTGCCATGCATCTCAGGGTTATGTATGATATACCCAGGGCCGTATTTGCCTCTAGGCACTTGAGGGCACATGCCTAGGGCGGGACGATGCGGGGGGGCGGCGCCTGAGAAAGTTTTTTTTTCAGTTTTTTTTTCTTAATTACAGTCCGAGGTCACCTCCCGACTGCCCCCGTGGCCGCCCGCCTGCCTGCCTCCCTCCCTGAAGATGTCATACTCACCCTACTCCAGCGATGCCTGGTCTCAGCGCCGGCAGCTTGTTCTGTGTGAACGGTCATGTGGTACTGCTTATTAAGGTGATGAATATGGATGCACTCACACAGGAAGAAGGTGCTGCGCTGGAACAGAGATGGAAGGATGTTTGGCGCGGTGTGGGAAAGGTGAGTATGACAGCCAGGGAGGATGGGGGGGGATGAAGGAGGAAGTATTGAGCATCATATGGGGCCATTATATAGTATGGAGCACTGTGTGGCCATTATACAGTATGAGGCATCATGTGTGGCCATTATACAGTATAGAGCACTGTGTGGTCATTATACAGTATGGTGCACTGTGTGGTCATTATACAGTATGGTGCACTGTGTGGCCATTATACAGTATGGAGCATCATGTGTGGCCATTATACAGTATGGAGCACTGTGTGGTCATTATACAGTATGGTGCACTGTGTGGTCATTATACAGTATAGAGCACTGTGTGGCCATTATACTGTACGCAGCATCATGTGGGGCCATTATACAGTATTGAGCATCATGTGGGGTCGTTATACAGTATGGAGCACTGTGTGGCCATATTTTTTTGTTTATAATTATTGTTTATGGAACAGTGTGATCAGCAGTACTAAATGGGTGTGGTTGGGGCGTGGATATGGGTGTGACTAGTTGTGAAATGGGTGTGATCAGATGCATGGCCTATAATTTGTCGCGCCGCGCTATGCGCGCCGCAAACTTTGTCCCTCTTTCCCTTCTTCAATAGTTAGGAGGTATCATACCGCAAGTGCCGCAAATCCCATAGAGAATGAATGAGGCCGAACGCAGTGTTGCTGTAAGTGATCCGTTAAACGGCAGGTGCAGAAAAACTGCCGGATCAGCGATTTTTGACAAAGTCACTGCCGATAGTGTCATACTCATCAAAGGGGGAGGCAGCACTAAAAGTGCCTAGGGCAGCATAAACTCTAAATACGGCCCTGGATATACCACCAGAACCCTGGGAGCCCTCTGTACGCACCCCTGCATCTCATTGCTCTAGTAGTCCCAGATACCGAGCTATCGAGACGGGCTCTACAGAACCACTTAGCCGACCCAAGTTTGGACTCTCTGTATCGGTCCAGTTTGAACATCCCGCTAGGAAGTTATAACCCATCCTAGATATTGGGAATTGTTTCGGCTAGGAGGTCAAGGGAGGAGAGTTCAGCCCAACCCAGAGGGGCAGTGACAAATATGGGAGGGGGCACGCTAAGGGTTAAAAGCTAGCTACACACTTTCAGCCCCGTCTTTATTGTGCCATGGAAGTCACGTCACGGGTGGAGATGGACCAGAAACTAAGGAAATACCTGTGGACTCGAGCTCATCTCTGGGGCCCACATGCTATAAGACATAGTAACTTGACGCATACAGCTAACTGCTATCCCAACACGAACTCTAATTTTTATTTGTACCCCTGGCTGTATATTCTGTATATTTCTCTGTATATATTTGTAGATTCTAGTGCGCCTTTCGGCAATTAAAATATCAATTACTTTTGGGCTGCTCTTTTATCTCGAAACCCGATTTCCCACAACTGTGAGTAAAGCTAGCACTTATACGCTACCTGGGGTTGGTTTCTGACCTGATATAAACTTATTAATGGACCGAGCTTGTATCTAACGAGGAACTGGTGGCAGCATACTATTCTGGTGTTATTGGGGGATCCTGGCAGTGACGGATCGGAGGTTTATATATATATTCCCTGCTTGGGACTGGGGATATACACTGCTCAAAAAAATAAAAGGAACACTTAAACAGAATATAACTCCAAGTAAATCAAACTTCTGTGAAAACAAACTGTCCACTTAGGAAGCAACACTGTTTGACAATCAATTTCACATGCTGTTGTGCAAATGGAATAGACAACAGGTGGAACTTATTGGCAATTATCAAGACACACTCAATAAAGGAGTGGTTCTGCAGGTGGGGACCACAGACCACATCTCAGTAACAATGCTTTCTGGCTGATGTTTTGGTCACTTTTGAATGTTGGTTGTGCTTTCACACTCGTGGTAGCATGAGACGGACTCTACAATGCACACAAGTGGCTCAGGTAGTGCAGCTCATCCAGAATGGCACATCAATGCGAGCTGTGGCAAGAAGGTTTGCTGTGTCTGTCAGCATAGTGTCCAGAGGCTGGAGGTGCTACCAATAGACAGGCCAGTACACCAGGAGATGTGGAGGGGTCTGTAGGAGGGCAACAACCCAGCAGCAGGACTGCTACCTCAGCCTTTGTGCAAGGAGGAACAGGAGGAGCACTGCCAGAGCCCTGCAAAATGACCTCCAGCAGGCCACAAATGTGCATGTGTCTGCACAAACAGTTAGAAACCGACTCCATGAGGATGGTCTGAGTGCCCGACATCCACAGATGGGGGTTGTGCTCACAGCCATCACTGTGCAGGGCGCTTGGCATTTGACACAGAACACCAGGATTGACAAATTCACCACTGGCGCCCTGTGCTCTTCACAGATGAAAGCAGGTTTACACTGAGCACATGTGACAGACGTGACAGAGTCTGGAGATGCCGTGGAGAGCGATCTGCTGCCTGCAACATCCTTCAGCATGACCGGTTTGGCAGTGGGTCAGTAATGGTGAGGGGTGGCATTTCTTTGGAGGGTCGCACAGTCCTCCATGTGAAGTAGCCTGACTGTCATTAGGTACAGAGATGAGATCTTCAGACCCCTTGTGAGACCATATGCTTATGTGGTTAGCCCTGGGTTCCTCCTAATGCAGGACAATGTCAGACCTCATGTGGCTGGAGTGCGTCAGCAGTTCCTGCAAGATGAAGGCATTGAAGCTATGGACTGGCCAGCCCGTTCGCCAGACCTGAATCCGATTGAACACATCTGGGACATCATGTCTCGCTCCATCCACCACATGCCATGCATCATATTGCATCACAGAATGTCCAGGAGTTGGCAGATGCTTTAGTCCAGGTCTGGGAGGAGATCCCTCAGGAGTCCATCTGCTGCCTCATCAGGAGCATGCCCAGACGTTGTAGGGAGGTCATACAGGCACGTGGAGGCCACACACACACACACACACACACACACACACACACACACACACACACACAACAGAACATAATTTCCTTGTCTTGAGGCATTTCCACTGAAGTTGGACCAGCCTGTAATTTGATCTTCCACTTTGATTTTGAGCATCATACCAACTCCAGATCTCCATGGGATATTAATTTTGATGTAAATTGATCATTTTTATGTTTTATTGTTCTCAACACATTCCACTATGTAATGAATAAAAATTTGCAACTGAAACATTTCATTCAGTGATATCTAGGATGTGGTATTTTAGTGTTCCCTTTATTTTTTTGAGAAGTGTATATACCGCCCTGACTGCAGAGTGCCCCGATAACCAGAACGAGACAGGACAGTTCCCATAGAAGGGAGGGAAAGGTACGTATTGTGAAGGGATTGCAGGGTGCAGGTGCGGGATTCCAGCACCAGAACTAATGTGTATGTGAGGGCGATAATATTATAATGAAGACAGGAGGCAGGGATTTCTTCCAAGCACCGTATGCCCCAGAACCTGGAAGAAATCATTAGCCTAAGCAAAGAATGTAACATTTCTCAAAAACAAGACCACTAATATGAGGCATATAGGCAGGACTAGTTTAACATTACTATTACCTGTATTCCCATATTAATAGGTAATATAGGTCTCGGGGAGTGATGGATTCCCTTTAAACCCTGACTCTCTCCTATATCAACTCTCCCTGAACTGCTTCCTGAACAGTGTGTGGATCATAATGCCTCCGGGTCTTATATAAAACTGAAAGATGCAATTCGGCAGGCCAATCTCAGTAATGCAAGCAACCAATATAGCTGTGGCATTACTGCGTATGTCAGGCAATCCCCGCATGTTCACTGGCTGTCTACTGGTACAAACATGCAGAGAGGGGATTCGACCTCCTGCGATACTCGATTGAGCATATTTGATTACCCAGATGCTTGATTGAGGATCGAGCAGTGGTGAGCATGCTCGCTCATCACTAGTGAGGACCGGTGTGCGACATACGCAGAGGCGTGTGGAGACCAGTGTGCGGGATAGGCAGAGACGTGTGGAGACCAGTGTGCGGATATGCAGACAAGCATGGAGACTGGTGAGGTGACACCGCATTTAATCTGAATTATCCAGATATATTATTTTAGTAGGCCCAGGGACATGAGCTAGCGTCCATGTGAGAATGACTGTTGACCCTTATTGTCACTGAATTATTGATCACTGGCTGCCATTTGTTGACTGGCTGCTAATTAGCTATTGCATCTGTACTAGTATTGTTCTACTATCTTTGGGAAACAAAGGCACAATTTTTGAATATTTGTTAATATGTTGATGACCCATTGGTGCTGCAATATGAAAGACAATCTATGCATGTTTTTTGAACAGTCCAGCAGTGATATATGGCCTCTTACCACCTTCCCACAAGCCTGTGGTGGAATGACTGAATGAGTAGTTGTGATCAATAAAAAGGAGGATCTGCCGCCTGTGTTCAGGGAGTCTACATTACAGAAGTCATGACATCATCACTCCAACTGAAGAAATACAAAGCTGCCTCATTGACTATCACTGAGCCCTCAAGCATGTTTAGAGAATCCAGGTTGGGACAATCAAGTCACCTGGCCTTGTACATGAATGGTCTGTCATGTCCCTACACTTGTTGTTACCTCCTGTCTGTGTGCATGCCATAGGTGAGGCAGACAACCCTGAGAGCTCTGAAGTAACAGCTGTCATTATCCCGGTGAGTGAGCGGAAGGGTGAGACTCTAATGTGCACCATCTTGGGGTATTTTGCTGTGACTGTTCTACGTGTTATCTGCCTGTTTTGTGGTTCAATAAAGCATTGCCACATTGTTTTACCCTCACCCTGTGTTGTCTGAGTAGTATTACACTCATGTTAAAGGGAGAGCGGGTGTTCGGCAGGATGATCCCTGGTCCATGTGGTTTTCGGCTAGCAGATCGGGGAGTCCACCTCCCCCCCTCGTGTCTCCACAGCTGGTGTGCAGGATATGTAGAGACGTGTGGAGATCGGTGTGTGTCCTTTGCAGAGACGCGTGGAGACCGATGTGTGGCATATGTAGAGACGCGTGGAGACTGTTGTGCGAGATACGCAAAGATGCATGGAAACCGGTGTGTGCCATAGGCAGAGACGCGTGGAGTCTGGTGTGCGCCATAGGCAGAGACGTGTGGAGACCGGTGTGCGAGATATACGCAGAGATGCGTGAAGACCAGTGTGCACCATAGGCAGAGACGAGTGGAGGCCGGTGTGCACCACAGGCAGAGACGTCTGGAGACCGGTGTGCACTATATGCAGAGACTTGTGGAGACCATTGTGTGCCATATGCAGAGACTTGTGGAGACCGGTGTGCGCCATAGGCAGAGACGTGTGGAGACTGGTGTGCGCTATAGGCAGAGACGTCTGGAGACCGGTGTGCACTATATGCAAAGACTTGTGGAGACCATTGTGTGCCATATGCAGAGACGTGTGGAGACCGGTGTGCGCCATAGGCAGAGACGTCTGGAGACCGGTGTGCACCACAGGCAGAGACGTCTGGAGACCGGTGTGCACTATAGGGCTCATTTCCACATGCGAGGCACACGTCCGTATCTCGCATGTGGAAACCAAGCTGTGGAGCCGGCACTCCAGAGCGGAGCGTGCGGCTCCATGTGTTCCTATGCGGCCGCACGCTCCGCTCCCAAGTGCCGGCACCAGAGCTTGGTTTCCACATGCGAGACACGGACGTGTTTCTCGCAAATGGAAACAAGCCCTTATGCAGAGACGTGTGGAGACCCGTGTGCGCCATAAGCAAAGACTTGTAGTAACTGGTGTGCGCCATAGGCAGATACATGTGGAGACCAGTGTGCGCCATAGACTACATTCACACGTTTAGTATTTGGTCAGTACTTAACATCAGTATTTGTAACCAGGGGTGGGTGATGAATACAGAAGTGCTGACGTGCTGCTATTTTACTTTCATCTGAATATTGCACTGGCTTGGGTTTATAAATAGTGATGATACATAAACAAAATATATCACGGTACGTGTTAGTGAGTAGATAGAAAAATATTTTAGATTTGAGAGTCCTCTTGTAAGCAGATTGCGAGATGCAGTGACGGACAGGAGGCAGAGCAAGGGTTAACTAGTTTAATAACAGGGGAATACTCCACGCAGGGAGGTAAAGGATTAAACAGGGGATTAAACAGTTCACTTTGTAAATAGTAACATAGTAACATAGTAACATAGTTATTAAGGCCGAAAAAAGACATTTGTCCATCCAGTTCAGCCTATATTCCTATATTCCATCATAATAAATCCCCAGATCTACGTCCTTCTACAGAACCTAATAATTGTATGATACAATATTGTTCTGCTCCAGGAAGACATCCAGGCCTCTCTTGAACCCCTCGACTGAGTTCGCCATCACCACCTCCTCAGGCAAGCAATTCCAGATTCTCACTGCCCTAACAGTAAAGAATCCTCTTCTATGTTGGTGGAAAAACCTTCTCTCCTCCAGACACAAAGAATGCCCCCTTGTGCCCGTCACCTTCCTTGGTATAAACAGATCCTCAGCGAGATATTTGTATTGTCCCCTTATATACTTATACATGGTTATTAGATCACCCCTCAGTCGTCTTTTTTCTAGACTAAATAATCCTAATTTTGCTAATCTATCTGGGTATTGTAGTTCTCCCATCCCCTTTATTAACTTTGTTGCCCTCCTTTGTACTCTCTCTAGTTCCATTATATCCTTCCTGAGCACCGGTGCCCAAAACTGGACACAGTACTCCATGTGCGGTCTAACTAGGGATTTGTACAGAGGCAGTATAATGCTCTCATCATGTGTATCCAGACCTCTTTTAATGCACCCCATGATCCTGATATTCAGGGATAAAGAGCAACAGAGTAATGGCAGTTCTGTTGAATTCTGGCTAGAACATCAGTAGCTCTGCAGAATAAGAAGTCAATAGCGCTGACAACGGCAGGCGCGGTGTCTTTTCCAGTAGTATCTTGTAAAGAACATTGCCTCGTCTTCTGACGGCAATGGTCGGTTTCCGGTACCTTCCGCTACCCCTAGTCCATATGCTGCAGTGTCTGACAAGGGTACGGGCCACAGTCCTGTGCGAGCCCAATGTGGCTCTGCAAATATACACTGGCAAAGGCAGGGCCCCCCAGGAGCAGGAATGTATATGCTGGTAAGGTGGGTCACAAAAGTCAATCCAGTACTCGGTTCTCTCTGTTTGCGGCACGTGCATTGTACTCACGGTCATGAAGCACACAGCACCTTGATCTCTGTCAGCTACTAGGCACGCTGCACTCTACTCTCTGTGCTGTGCGCTGCCTGCTCCTGCCAAGACTGAAGCGCCGACAACCACTGGTGTACTGCTTCTCCGGCAGGGTGCTGCACCCGATCTCTCTCCGGCAGCACGCACACAGTACTCACTAGCCCAGAACAGTCACCACAGAGCGAGGTGTGGAACAACGGGCACCCTGCACGTCTCTCCTCACAGTCTCTGGTAGCGGTACTGTGGCGTGGGCCTGCGCTGAATCGATCCTCCGGGGCCGGAGCACTCACTGGTCCCTGCTGTGCACTATCTGTTCCCGCCAAATCTCTCTCTGAGCTGATGCTGAGCGCACGGCTCCCCTCAGTGCAGTGGTACCTCTGCAAATGGTGGGGCCTGTCGCAGCCTCGGTTCTCGGTGGGGTGGAGGAGCAAAGCGTGCCACTCGCCAGACTGCGCGCTGCCCTTGGTTGGTGGCAAACTGCTCTGCTGCATGCACTTTCTCCTTTTATATCCCCGCCCCCCTTTGTCAGGTGGAAGGTCCACCTCACTAAAACTTTCCCCCGGGAACAGGGGATGCAACTTTTCAGTTCCGGACCCAGCACGCAGGTACCCACGGTGCTGTAGTCCCCCTTACACTCTACAGCATAAAGAGTAAGGTCCAAAGGCAATTTGAAACACTGAGGAAAACACAGAAAACACAAAGCAAAAATTACAACAATACTACAACAAACTACAGACCCTTCTGATACATAACAAGAAAAAAAGCTACATACAGTAGATTGCGCCTCAATTCAGGACTCAAACAGTTACAAAACAAAGTCAAAACCTGACAACTTGGACAGCCACTCCATTCCAGACACAAAAGCATCTAACTGTGTCATCAATTTCTCATATTATAAACCCAACAAAGTGGAGCTGGCCGGGCTTTCTAGAGGAATCTCATTTTGTCCTACTAAGGCCCTAGATAAAACTGAACTCTGCAGTGGAATATTATTTCAGGAGGGAATATTCCAATGGTACAGAAGATTCAGAAAACACTCAGACTGAAGGAAGAGGGATCCTGACAACCAAGAAGAGGTCAGACTGGACACCTCCACCTGGACGCAACCCTCATTTGGATAAATATATAGACTATAATAATAATAATAATAATAAATCCACCACTGTAGACACTAACAGGAGACAAGCATCCAACATCAGTGCCAGGAGAGAAAGGCCATGCAGTCTCTGAAAACCAACAAAGAAATCATCATTAAACCTGCTGACAAGGGAAGTGGAATGGTCATGATGAATACGTCAGACTACATGAAGGAAGCAAACAGATAATTTATGGGCACGCTGCTCCAAAAAATTGGAGTCGGACCCTACACAGGACTATTACAAGGAAGTAAACAAGTCGGTATCTTGCATGCCTGACAAACGCATAAGAGCCGATCACCTGACACCAGAGAGTCCAAGAATAGGGACATTTTACATGCTTCCCAAAATCCACAAATCTGGAAATCCAGGAAGACCAATTATTTCATGTGTGAGCACCCTTACTGAGCAGGTATGTGGATGGGTAGAGGGTATTCTTAAACCACTAGTAAAAGATACACCCAGCTACGTTCAGGATACAACTGACCTATTGAATAAACTATCAGCAATAGGTCCTCTACCAGAAGGAACCATCCTGACCACCATGGATGTGGAATCTTTGTACTCTAATATCCCACACCAGGATGGATTAAATGCCTGCAAAGTCTTCATGGAAAATACACGAATTAATACTGATTCATGGTGAAACTTACAAAATTCATCCTCACCCACAATTACTTTGAATTTGATAACAAGTATGGCTCCACAGTATGTAAATCTTTACATGGCCAAGCTTGAAAGCGACTTTTTGTTCTCATGTCCCATCAGGCCTCTGGCCTACTACCATTACATTCATGATATTTTAACCATATGGACAGAGTCTGAGCAAAAGATACAGATGTTCCATGGACAGTTTAATCAATTTAATACCACCATCAACTTAACACTCAACTACTCCAGCAATGAAATTAACTTTTTGGACACCATCATTAAGCTACAAAACAATGAAATATAGACATCCCTGTATCAGAAGCCAATCGACCATCCAACATACCTTAAATGGGACAGTTTCCATCCAAAACAGGTTTTTTATATTGTCTACAGCCAAGCCATCAGATACAGTCGGAAAAGTTCCAACACCATGGATCGAGAAAAACACTTTGGTCGCCTCAGAAAGACCTTTCTGAATCAGGGATACCATCCAAGAACAACTGAAAACCAGATTACAAGAGCCACCATAATATCAAGGAATCACTTTCTACATTACTAGAGGCACCCGGTTATTTTCTTCTTTAGCTTTGTAGTCACTAACAATCCAAATCTGGAAGTGCTAAGGGGAGCAGCATGGAAATCACAACCTTTACTGCAAAGATGCTTGATTAAAATCCATTTTTCCAGACCCCCTACTACTGTGTTTTAGGCCGCCCCCAAATCTCAGAAGCATCATTGTCAGAAGCTCCCTGCCCTCTCCATCAGCTACATGAACCTTTCCCTGCAACCAGAAAAAAATGTAAAGCCTGTCCATTTATAATGACCACGAACAAGATAAAGATCCCCAGCTCACATCAGGACTACAAGATCCCAGGTACTAGTTGCATCACTTCTAATGCGGTGTACTTAATTATTTGTACCAAATATCCAACTGGGGGTCTGTATGTAGGGGAGACAGGGCATAAGCTTAAAAATAGGATGAATTCTCACGCCACACAATAAAAGAAGAAATAATAGATTTGCCTGTGGCCAAACAATTTGTATCCCTGATTACAACCTCATGGACATGAAAATACTTGTGTTTAAAAGGTAACTTCAAATCTCATAGGGACAGAAGGGTCTGGGAGTCTAAACTCATGACAACCTTTGACACACTCAGTGCAGGAATGAATGTGTTGCATGGATTTATGTCTTTCTACATCAACTATGGAATTTGCACCTCTGACCATTTGTGGGCATCACAACACCAAACCAGACTCCAATCACAGGACAATAAAACTTTCACTCTATGAACTGCTCCAATATTTACAGCCAACACTGTTTATCCCTCTCCCATAATGATAGTTCTGCTTCACGTCACTTGTCTTATCTATTGCATTATTTCTGTGTCCTGTTGTGTATAAATGTGATTCTTCAGATTTTGTATTAGACTATGCCTGATGTAGAGACCTGAGTAGTCTCGAAAGCTTGCAATTTATTACCATCTTTTCAGTGAGGCCGGGTTCACATTAGCGTATGTGTGCGCAGCGTATACCTGCATACCGATCCACATGCGTCTTGCGTACATATATTTAACATTGTGTATGCAGGAACATGTGGTGGCATCAGTTCGCATGTGGATGTGTATGCATGAGTCATTTCACGGTGTCTGGCGAACGCAACATGCAGGCGTCATATATGCGTAGGCATACGCTTACGGATGAGTGTATATAAACAACGCATTACTGTCTATGGGAATCCATTGGTACACAAGGACATGCGTACGCATGCGTTCGATGTGCTTGCATACTTCGGACTGCGCATGTCCAAGAACCGATTGAGACACGCCCTCTTGGAAATATTGAACCCATGCGCATAAACAACGCAAACGCATACTAACACATTCACACGCAGCTGTTTTCATGCATAAGCTGATGCGGATGTGAATGCAGATGATACGCTGCGCACAGATATACTAATGTGAACTTAGCCTTAGCCATTAAACGGTATCAACCACTGAGGACTCTCAAAATCTAAATATTTTTCTCAATAGTGATGAAAAATACTGACCACATACTGCTGTGTGAATGTAGACTTATGCAGAGATGCATCAGGCATCGCACATTGTATATCCCAAATTGCACCCCCAGCATTGCACAGACCGTATCGCAGCTCATATATCGCACACCCCACATACATCGCTCATATCTTTCCTGACCTGGAATAAAACAGAAGACTGTGGCTTCTCCCTGCGTGATGTGCAGAATGGAGCAACTGCTTGTTGTGAGTGATAACGTCACAGGAAAAGGCGGGAACTCCAGAGCAGACCTGTCACCAGGAAACAGCATTGTGCTGCAGCTGCTGGAGATGGGACTGGTGTGGGGAATCCTGAGGGGCTGCACTATGGAGCCGGGGGAAATGAGACTGCTGTGAGGAATCATGAGAGAACAGAGGGACCGCACTATGGAGCCGGGGGAGATGAGATGAGACTGGTGTGGGGGATCCTGAGGGGCTGCACTATGGAGCCGGGGGAAATGAGACTGCTGTGAGGAATCATGAGAGAACAGAGGGACCGCACTATGGAGCCGGGGGAGATGAGATGAGACTGGTGTGGGGGATCCTGAGGGGCTGCACTATGGAGCCGGGGGAAATGAGACTGCTGTGAGGAATCATGAGAGAACAGAGGGACCGCACTATGGAACCGGGGGAGATGAGATGAGACTGGTGTGGGGGATCCTGAGGGGCTGCACTATGGAGCCGGGGGAAATGAGACTGCTGTGAGGAATCAAAAAGTATATATTGAACAGCGCTCCATCCAGGTGTAAAAGTCTTCAATACAAACTTTATTTAAGCCATAGTAAAACAGCGACGTTTCGACCACTACATGGTCTTTATCAAGCATACACCAAAATACACAGGGCTGTCTTAAGTAGTGTAGGTGCCACATGGTGCACCAGTCACCACTCAGTACCTCCCATACTATACAATTAACAAATAACATGTAAAAAACAGACATCAGTGGTACATATATATAATCCATCACAAGAAATACCCATATAGTGTGTAAAACTTACCAAACCCTATTAAAGTTGTGCATTGATCTTCCCATATTTGTTCATGATCGGTCAGTTGTCATATTCTGTTTACACCATCCCCATGGTGACTGACCGTCCCCCAGCAATTCTCAAGTATACCACGCCATCCAATGTATACTCATGGCGCCAAAAAAGCCAGCAACCAATCACTGTATCCGATATTGCAAACACCCCAATCGGTACCAATCACAGAGACACTCACATAAATGCAGAACACCATACGAGGATTATACTACCGGGTCTCCTGGGACTCCCCATACAGCGTCATAACAGAGCGCCATCGCAGGAGGAAAACGGCGAACCCACACCACGTGATCGCAGACGCCGCTCGGACCCCGACAAAGTGCGCATGCGCCAACCACCGAACCTCCCCTGTCAGGGCGCCGGAACAGAGCGCATGCGCACAGCGCATGGCCGAAGCCGCATCGTACGACCACAGTGCTAGCCCGCCCTCTCCATCCGCGCAGGCGCTCATGTCACGCCGAAGGACCCTGGGACGTCTCTCCCATCAATGTAAAGGAAGCTAAGGTGCCTGCACGTAAAGCCCTGAATTTAGGAAACCGAACCGCGCAAGCGCGTAGCAACCCGAACACAGCACCTCAGAGGTTACATCCCTCCGTCAGAGGCATCAATGCCCCTTGCACAAACCAAGAAAAAGGGAGGGGGAGGGGGGGGGGAAAAGGGGGGGAGGGGGTTAAAGAACAAACTAAGCAAAAGCACTCTAGGGTATTGGAAGCATATCCACCACCTTAAGAAATATGCAATATCACATTACCATAAGACAGTCGGCCCGTATAAAAAGGGAATCGAATGTACAAATATCCATTTGTTATCATTATAGAACAAACATGATCAAAAACCGACCAATCCATCCAGCCACCGACTGTCATTGGGCAACCTGAAACATATAAAATAAAACCAAAAATGAGAGAACAGAGGGACCGCACTATGGAGCCGGGGGAGATGAGATGAGACTTGTGTGGAGGATCCTTAGAGCACTGACTGGCCGCACAATAGAGCCAAGGATATGACATGAGACTGGTGTGGGGAATTCTGAGAGGAGTGAGGGACCGCACTATGGAGCCAGAGGAGATGGGATGAGACTGGTGTGGAGGATCCTGAAAGGACTGAGGGGCTGCACTATGGAGCTAGGGGATATCAGACTGGTGTGAGGAACCAAGAGAGGATGGAGGGGCCGCACTATGGAGCCGGGGAGATGAGATGAGACTGGTGTTGGGGATCCTGAGGGGCTGCACTATGGAGCCGGGGGAAATGAGACTGCTGTGAGGAATCATGAGAGAACAGAGGGACTGCACTATGGAGCCGGGGGAGATGAGATGAGACTGGTGTGGGGGATCCTGAGGGGCTGCACTATGGAGCTGGGGGAAATGAGACTGCTGTGAGGAATCATGAGAGAACAGAGGGACTGCACTATGGAGCCGGGGAGATGAGATGAGACTTGTGTGGAGGATCCTTAGAGCACTGACGGGCTGCACAATAGAGTCTAGGATATGACATGAGACTGGTGTGGGGAATTCTGAGAGGACTGAGGAACTACACTATGGAGCCCAGGGAGATGAGATGAGACTGGTGTGGGGGATCCTGAGGGGCTGCACTATGGAGCTGGGGGAAATGAGACTGCTGTGAGGAATCATGAGAGAACAGAGGGACCGCACTATGGAGCCGGGGGAGATGAGATGAGACTTGTGTGGAGGATCCTTAGGGCACTGACTCTGGCACTGACTGGCCGCACAATAGAGCCGAGGATATGACATGAGACTGGTGTGGGGAATTCTGAGAGGAGTGAGGGACCGCACTATGGAGCCAGAGGAGATGGGATGAGACTGGTGTGGAGGATCCTGAAAGGACTGAGGGGCTGCACTATGGAGCGGAGGGAGATGGGATGAGACTGGTGTGGAGGATCCTGAAAGGACTGAGGGGCTGCACTATGGAGCTAGGGGATATCAGACTGGTGTGAGGAACCAAGAGAGGATGGAGGGGCCGCACTATGGAGCTAGGGGAGATGAGATGAGGCTGTGTGGGGTATTCTGAAAGGAGTGAGGGGCTGCACCATGGAGCCGGGGGAGATGAGACTGGTGTGGGGGATCCTGAGAGGAATGAGGGTCCACATTATGGAGCCAGAGGAGATGGGATGAGACTGGTGTGGAGGATCCTGAAAGGACTGAGGGCTGCACTATGGAGATAGGGGATATCAGACTGGTGTGAGGAACCAAGAGAGGATGGAGGGGCCGCACTATGGAGCCGGGGAGATGAGATGAGACTGGTGTTGGGGATCCTGAGAGGAATGAGGGACCACATTATGGAGCCAGAGGAGATGGGATGAGACTGGTGTGAAGGATCCTGAAAGGACTGAGGGGCTGCACTATGGAGCCGGGGAAGATGAGATGAGACTATTATGTAGAGATGAGCAAATATGTTCGGAAAACGATCCCCAGACATAGATTTGGCACGAATATGGTACATTCGGATTCGTGATCAGTAACACAAGCATTTTTCTTAAAATCGGAAAAAGTCAGTAACATTTGGTAAAAGATAAAATCCAGCAATTCATGTGCCGCTTACAGTAAAATCACAGTGACTGGTTAGAAGAGATATATACATATAGAATACATAGATAAATATGTCAGTGACACACACACATATATTAAATATATAAATTGCAATACGGACAATGTTATTTACCTAATTCAGTGGAATATTTGTCAACTTCAATATGTGGGTTGTACCATCAACTCTGAAAAAACGCATTCGTAAACATTTTTCCGATGCAGTTAATTTGCTTCCGGCAGGTTTTTCTGCAGTTTCACGACATTTCGCCAATAAGCATAATGGGGACCTAAAATCTTTTTCCTTCAAAGGAATAGAGAAAGTGTCTAAGCCCGTTAGGGGGGGCAACTTACACGAAAAAATCCTGGCAAGGGAAAGTAAGTGGATTTTTTTGTTTCTTCGGCGATCAGTCCAATGGTAAAATATACCTTATATTTATCCATTAAAAAGTTACAGATTTCTTCAATTACAGTATTGCATACATTCAATCCCTTATGGACAACATGTTTTGACACCACATGTCTTCCTCCAGGTCCAAATGAGTACTGAATCAAGACCGCATATATAGTATAAGGAAGGTTAAAAAAAAAAAGCTCATATGCTGGTACGTCTGAACAATCTCCTTCTCTGGAATAGCCACTGCACCCCTGAATCTCATGTACTTCTCTCCCACTTTCCTAACTGCTGGTACTTCTGAACAATCTCCTTCTCTGGAATAGCCACTGCACCCCTGAATCTCATGTACTTCTCTCCCACTTTCCTAACTGCTGGTACGTCTGAACAATCTCCTTCTCTGGAATAGCCACTGCACCCCTGAATCTCATGTACTTCTCTCCCACTTTCCTAACTGCTGGTACTTCTGAACAATCTCCTTCTCTGGAATAGCCACTGCACCCCTGAATCCCATGTACTTCTCTCCCTCTGTTCTATGTGGTACTTTGCTTCTTTTTCCCTGACTTTTAATTCCTGTATCATTCTGAAAATTTTCTGTCTGCATAATGACATGTCTGTGCTCCTCACACCTAGCCCCATCTTTTGATCTTATCCTGCCTCTGTCTTCATCTTTGGTAGTCAAATGTTGTATTAACTGCAATCTGCTAATTGTCCCCTGCTGTGGACTTTCCTCCACCTCCTTCCTCCCCTCCCTGTCTCACCTGGCTTCATTTCTTGGTCATTAGAATGGTATAAGTTGCATGGAGCGGGTCAGATTTGACTTTAGTCAGATGTGACATACTTTCAAGTGACATATTTTAAGTGTATCATCAGAAATAGTCCAGAAATCGGCCAGACGGTAAGACTAATCACTGTCTTCTAAAGTTACTTGCCTTTTTTTTTCTCCCCTGCTCTTTAACCATGCTCACATTTCCCCCACCGTTTTTGCTCCACTAATCCTCTCTCCTCCACTAACCCCTTACCCCTGCACCCTCAAACCACATAACTATCTTCCCCTCTCTCTTACCCCCCACCTCGCTTCACCTGCAGACCTGCTCTACAACCTCAGACCTCTCCTACCAAAATATAATATAAGCCAATCACTCTCCTTCACCCACCTGCTTCTCTTTCTCTGCTTATTCTCACTGCTGGCGACACATCCCCCCCAATCCTGCCCCCCCCCCCCCGCCTCATTCATCACTAATCCTCACCCCTATCCTTCTCACACTATGAGAAACTGTCGCAACCCCTCACACTTAAAATCTGTGCCACTGACCCCCACCCCCCTGCTTCCTCTCTCTGGGGCACTTTGGAATGCCCGCTCTGTCTGCAACAAGCTCCACGTGATCCATGATCTCTTCACTTCCCGCAACCTTTCCTTTCTGGCCCTCACTGAGACCTGGCTGACGCCCCCTGACACGGCCTCGCCTGCAGCACTGAGTTACGGTGGCCTCCAATTTACCCACACTCCTCGCTCTGGCAACAGACATGGTGGAGGAGTGGGTGTCCTTCTTTCTAAAAACTGTTCCTTCAACCCTATCCAACCCCCACCCTCCCTTATTCTCCCTTCTTTCGAGGTTCACTCTGTCCGTATCTACGCTCCCTCCAATCTCCAGATGGCTGTCATATACCGACCACCAGGCTCAGCCACTGCCTTCATCGATCAATTCTCCACCTGGCTCCTTCACTTTCTCTCTGCTGACATCCCCACCATCATCATGGGTGACTTTAATATCCCTACTGACACCCTCCAGCCAGCAGCCTCCAAGCTACTGGCCCTTACTTCATCCTTTGGACTCACTCAGTGGTCCTCCACAGCCACCCACACAGACGGATATACACTAGACCTCATCTTCACCCGCCTCTGTTCCTTATCTAACCTCACAACCTCTCCCTTCCCCCTATCTGACCACCATCTACTCACCTTCTCATCCTTGTCCTCCTCACCTGCCCCCCATGTCCAGCCATTACCACATCCTCGCAGAAACCTCGCACATCTAGACATTCACAGACTCTCAGACTCTCTTCTATCTCTGTCCTCCATATCTTCACTCCATGACACGGACAGCGCCAATGCTTTTTATAACTCCACCCTCACATCAGCCATAGACTCAGTCGTCCCTCTCATGCATGGCACAGTGCGAAGAACCAATAGGCAACCTTGGCATAACAATCTCACAAAAAAACTTCGACAAGCATCCAGGGTTGCGGAGCAGCATTGGAAGAAAACACGGCTGCCAGACGACTTCACTGCTTTCAAACAAGCTACATTTGACTTAAAATTAGCCCTCACCTCCGCTAAACAGACCTATTTCACTAACCTTGTATCTTCACTATCCTACAACCCAAAACAACTATTCAGCACATTTACCTCCCTCCTCCGCCCACCACTGCCACCTCCAACTCCCCTCATCTCTTCCGAGGACTTTGCCACCTACTTCAAAAACAAGATCGGCCAAACAAGGCAAACCCTAACTGTTCCACCACCCCAACCACTCCATATACCAGACCTCTGCCCTTCCCTAATAACCTCCCTCTCCAACATCACTGAAGGAGAGCTTACTCGCCTCTTTTCCAAATCGCACCTCACCACCTGTGCACTTGACCCCATCCCCTCCCACCTGCTCCCCAACCTCACTAACATGCTCATTCCAGCCCTAACCCATCTCTTCAACCTATCGCTATCTTCTGGTACCTTCCCCTCTGCCTTCAAACATGCCACCATCACACCCATCCTCAAAAAAACTAACCTTGACCCAACTGCTATGCCCAGCTACCGCCCCATATCACTGCTCCCATTTGCTTCAAAACTCCTTGAGCAGCATGTCCATGCTCAAATTTCCTCCCACCTCTCATCTAACTCTCTCCTTGACAACCTCCAATCTGGCTTCTGCCCCCACCACTCCACCGAAACTGCTCTGACCAAAATTACTAATGACTTAGTCACAGCCAAAGCTAACAGACAGTTCTCCATCCTCCTCCTTCTTGACCTGTCCTCTGCTTTCGGCCAGTCGATCACTGCCTACTGCTACAGATTCTTTCTTCCCTTGGCATCAAAGACCTTACTCTGTCCTGGATTGCCTTATACCTTTCCGACCGCACATTTAGTGTTTCCCACTCCCACACCACCTCCTCATCCCGCCCTCTTTCTATTGGAGTCCCTCAAGGCTCTGTCCTAGGGCCCCTACTTTTTTCCATCTATACCCTTGGCCTAGGACAACTCATAAAGTCCCATGGCTTGAAGTACCACCTGTACGCGGACGTCACTCAGATCTACCTCTCTGGCCCAGATGTCACCTCTCTGCTGTCCAGAATCCCGAAGTGTCTGTCAGCCATATCCTCCTTCTTCACCTCTCACTTCGTAAAACTCAATGTAGACAAAATCGAACTCATCATCTTTCCCCCATCTCACGTATCCCCCTTACCTGACCTATCTATTATGGTAAACGGCATCACGCTCTCTCCCGCACCTGGAATCGGCTGCCTCGGGGTAACTCTCGACTCTGCCCTGTCCTTCAAACCGCACGTCCAAACTCTTGCCACCCCCTGTCGCCTCCAACTCAAAAATATTGCCAGAATCCGTCCCTTCCTCAGCCCACAATCTACCAAAACTCTTGTGCATGCCATCATCTCCCGCCTCGAGTACTGCAACACCCTCCTCTGCGGCCTCCCCGCTAACTCTCTTGCACCACTCCAGTCTGTCCTCAACTCTGCTGCTCGGCTAATCCACCTCTCTCCTCGCTTCTCCCCTCTGCAAATTTCTCCACTGGCTCCCAATTCCCCAACGAATCCAGTTCAAACTACTAACACTGATCTACAAAGCCATCCACAACCTGTCCCCTCCCTATATCTCTGAACTAATCTCCCACTATCTTCCCTCACGTAATCTTCGTTCATCCCAAGACCTCCTACTCTCCTCCACACTTATTCGTACCTCACACAACCGCCTCCAAGATTTCTCCCAAATATCCCCCATCCTCTGGAATTCCATGCCTCAACAAGTCCGACTATCCACCACCCTCGGATCCTTCAGACGGAACCTGAAAACCCATCTCTTCAAGAAAGCCTACAGCCTGCAATAACCATTCTGCCGCCTCGCCATCGCCATAGCTGCCGCCTCTCCATCACCAGAGCCACCGCATCGCCATCGCCTCACCCCCTACCTTCTGTCTCTTCCCCACTATCCCATAGAATGTAAGTCCGCAAGGACAGGGTCCTCTCCCCTCTGTACCAGTCTGTCACTGTAAACGATATCTATAACTCTGTATGTAACCCCTTTCTCATGTACAGCACCATGGAACTAATGGTGCTATATAAATAAATAATAATAATAATAATAATAATAATAATAATAATAATATGAGTTACTGGGTGTCACAGGTGTGCATAGAGAATTCCAATAGATTTGATTTAACTCGGTTAACCCCATAGGCAACAGTAACCCCTTGCGGTATTGATCCTTACCCAAGGATTTCAACAACATGAAAAAAACGAATGATTAAAATCCACATTAAATACAAATTAAAATCAATCATATCTATACATAGTTACATAGTTATTAAGGTTGAAGGAAGACTTTTAAGTCCATCTAGTTCAACCCATAGCCTAACCTAACATGCCCTAACGTGTTGATCCAGAGGAAGGCAAAAAAAAACCATGTGGCAAAGAGTAAGCTCCACCTTGGGGAAAAAAATTCCTTCCCGACTCCACATACGGCAATCAGACTAGTTCCCTGGATCAACGCCCTATCAAGGAATCTAGTATATATACCCTGTAACATTATACTTTTCCAGAAAGGCATCCAGTCCCCTCTTAAATTTAATTAATGAATCACTCATTACAACATCATACGGCAGAGAGTTCCATAGTCTCACTGCTCTTACAGTAAAGAATCCGCGTCTGTTATTATGCTTAAACCTTCTTTCCTCCAGTCGTAGAGGATGCCCCCTTGTCCCTGTCTCAGGTCTATGATTAAAAAGATCATCAGAAAGGTATTTTTACTGTCCCCTCACATATTTATACATTCTGCCCGGCTTCTCCGGCTCCCCGCGCTTCGGTCATGCGCCGTAGCACTTCTTCCACCGCCCGGGATTCTGGGAGGTTGTGACCCGGTGGCTCTGCCTCCCATATGGCGGCACCTACTGGGTATTTCCGCTCGGCGCTTACCCAGGTAGGCACCTGTGTATCTTCGCAGCTGCTATGCTGCTTAGTTTGGTGTTCATGCGTCGTTCTCAGGCCCCCTCCTGCTTTTCCACTAGCTAGCTCTAAGTGTGCTTTCTCTTCTGTGCAAGCCTAGATACCATTCCTTTGGTTGTCTGCAGTCCGTCTTTCCCTTGTCTCGTCCATTCCATGTCCTATGGTCCTTCCCTGTTTACATTGTCTTCTGTGTAGCCTTCACTTACTGTTTTGTTTCATTTTCAGCTCTCTGCCTTCAGTCATCCTCGGATCCTGAGGATTCCTTATCATCCTGCAATTCCGTCTTTACCCAGTCGTCCCTTTGGCTCCGGCAGTTGCGGTTCCATCCTCCTTGGGCCTGCTCCTAACACTCCCTGTATAGGGGGTGCATCCATCAGGTTTGCTTGCCCTTGGGGGCTCTGGGGCCACGACCCAGAGGGTCCACTCTCGGGTTTTCCTTCCCTCTGTCTCACTTCCGTGTAGCGTGATACATACATACATGACATGTACCTCTCTTGCACGAACACTGATGATAATTGGGATTCATCTTTTATCAGACGCTGAGTCCCACCCACACACCCCTGTACGATGACCTCACAAGGTCCCAGTTGTGGGTCGGACTCAGCCCTTCATAATTTTAGGGAATACCAATTTGTGTAATAACTCCTCGTAAGATGACCGCAGAAGTTTGGGACCAATGTCATCTTTTCTATTGGGATTTTAGCTACGCTTAGACACCAAACATGGCTTATCTGCTGCTGGTGTTTATATGGCCCTTATGGATTTGGGGCTTTTTGGTGGGGGTTATGATTGTGAGAAAATATGTGTATGATTGCCTAGTTTTCCCGATGCTGACAATATACAGTACGTGTCATTAATAGAGATGAGCGGTGTTCGAGTCGAACTGTTCGCCAATTTCAAATTCGAGCTGTTTTGGTTGGTGTTCGAGTCGTTCGTCGAACTCAAACAATTTGCTTAAAATTCGGCTGTTCGAGTTTCTGTTCGATAACTGTTCTTTCACCAAAAGCCTAACTTGATTTGCACATTAAAACTGTTTATCATTGTTAATAGACTGTTTCAGTGTATAGTGGGGGGAGGATATATCTGTGCTGAAATAATGCCGATCTCCTTTTTTTTTTTTCTTTCCCGCATTTACAGTGGGGCGGTGCAGTCTCTCAGCCTATCAGCAGTGCGCACACACACAGCAATGTGTGCCTAGGAGCAGTGTCTGCATGCCTGTGTATCTAAATTTTTACTGCATCTAACCCAGTAAATAGTTTTGTACCTAGGAGCAGTGTCTGCACGCCTGTGTATCTAAATTTTTACTGCATCTAACCCAGTAAATAGTTTTGGGCCTAGGAGCAGTGTCTGCACGCCTGTGTATCTAAATTTTTACTGCATCTAACCCAGTAAATAGTTTTGGGCATAGGAGCAGTGTCTGCACTAGGGAGGAGCGACTTTTACTTTTTTAGGATCGAGTCGGGTTTCGCGAAACCCGACTTTGTCAAAAGTCGGGTCGAGTGAAATCGGACGATTATCACGAAAAGTCGGTGATCGACCGAAACACGAAACCCAATGCAAGTCAATGGGGAATCAAAGTCGGCAGTGAGTGGAGGACAGGAAAACACCTACAGTGCCCATTTTAATGTCGAAAACATCAATTCTTGTCACTTAAGCTTGTGAATCTTAATTTACCTTATAATAATAGTTAGGCATTGAAAATTGGGGGTCATTTGGCTAAAGTTGTGGGGAGGGGGGTAGGGCTGGCTCAAGTTTTTTGTGGGCCCAGGAAACGCGGACTACGTCACGGCGGTGGAGCCGGGAGAGGTAAGTATTAAAACTTTGCAAGTGGTGTGATCTCGAGCAAGCAGGGGGGGCCCCATTCGTACGCATTGCCACTGGCACAGGGCCCCTCAAAGTACGGCGGTGTGTTTGACGGCGGGGGCGCCTCCCACCGGCAGAGACACTTTTGCGTACTATGAGGGGCCCTGTGCCAGTGACGTCGCCAACGAGTATGCCCCCCCCACCTCATGAAGGAACCTGCACTTTCATCTGCACCTTCCTCTTTGTCCCCGTGTAAGGTGGTATAGTATGTGGGAAGGGGAACCAGACTTTCAGCAGGGTCAGATTCTGACTGTGTAGAGTGCAAGGGGAATGTAGTGGTCTGGGTCAATGTACCAGCAGACTCATCTAGCACTGGCTGGGCAATGGGCAGGATGAGGAGGAAACACAGATATAGTCCCAAAGAATAAAGTAGGCTAAATGCAGTTCAAAATTGGTAACAGGAGTAAACAGGCGGCACTGCTTTGTTCAGTGGAGAACACCAAGCAGCGGCAGACACCGTTAGTAGGCCCAACCAACCAAGTAGGCCAAATGCAGGTTAATATCTGATATAGGCCGAAACCCTGAAGATTGAAGCTCAGCTATATTCAATGGAGGAGAACACCAAGGAGCGGCAGACACCGTTACTAGGGCCCAACCAAACTAGTAGGCCAAATGCAGTTTAAAAATTCCTATAGGCCGAAAGCCTGAAGATTGAAGCTCAGCTCTGTTCAGTGGAGGAGAACACCAAGGAGCAGCAGACACCGTTACTAGGGCCCAACCAAACTAGTAGGCCAAATGCAGGTTAATATCTGATATAGGCCGAAAGCCTGAAGATTGAAGCTCAACTATATTCAGTGGAGGAGAACACCAAGGAGTGGCAGACACCGTTAGTAGGGCCCAACCAAACTAGTAGGCCAAATGCAGTTTAATATCTGATCTAGGCCGAAAGCCTGAAGATTGAAGCTCAGCTTTGTACACTGGAGGAGAACACCAAGGAGTGGCAGACACCGTTAGTAGGGCCCAACCAAACTAGTAGGCCAAATGCAGTTTAATATCTGATATAGGCCAAAAGCCTGAAGATTGAAGCTCAGGAAAAAAACCAGGAGAACACCAAGGAGCGGCAGACACCGTTAGTAGGCCCAACCAAACTAGTAGCCCCAATGCAGTTTTCAAATTCCTATAGGCTGAAAACCTGACAATTGAAGCTCAGCTTTTTTCAGAGGAGGACAGCTGTATTGAGTGGCGCAGACAGACACAGGTAGTAGACCTTAAACAAAAAAGTTGGCTCAATGCAGTTTAAAAAAGGTTACAGGGGTACACAGGCAGCATTGGTGTGGTCAGTGGAGGACGATTGCAAGGAGGGACCGCAGACAGACTTACTAGGCCTAAAATAAAAAAATAGGCTCTATGCAGGTTTAAATAGGTTACAGGGGTACACAGGCAGCATTGTTGTGGTCAGCGGAGGACGATTGCAAGGAGGGGCCGCAGACAGACTTACTAGGCCTAAAATAAAAAAGTTGGCTCTATGCAGGTTTAAATAGGTTACAGGGTTACACAGGCAGCATTGGTGTGGTCAGCGGAGGACGATTGCACCGAGGGGCAGACAGTGACACAGTTAGTAGGGCCAAAAAAGTAATAGGCAAAATGCAGTTAAAAATAGGTTACAGGAGTACGCAGGCGGCCTAGCTTTGTTCAATGGAGGACAACTGTAAGGAGTGTCTGACACTGTTAGTAGGCCAAAATAATAAAGTGAGGTTAATGTCTTGCCAAAAAAAAATTTCACAAATAAACAGGTGGCATACCTAGGTACAGGGGTGGGCTCCTCTGCTGACTTGCAGACAGTGGTAGTTGGCACAAAGAATGAACTGGTGTAAATGTAGGACAGGGCCCAAGAATATTTTTACTAGCATCAATCATGTCAACAAATTGGTATTGGCAGTGCCATTGAAGGATTTAACAGCACAGACTAAACAGTGGTGGAGCAGTGAGAGGTAATTTTGCAAGTGGTAGAGCACTGTTTGAGCTGCGGGGGGAACACTCACTCGTGGGCGGCGGTACTGGCCCAGGGCCCCTCATGTTACGACGGTGTGTCTGACGTTGGGTGTGCACCACCACCTCCAGAGACACTTCATTGTACTATGAGGGACCCTGTGCCAGTGCCGTCGCCCAAAAGTGGGCACACCCACCTGTTCAGCCAAATGGCACTCGCACGGTGGTTGCGCCAAGTTGTGACCACGGCCCCGTGTGGGGAGTCAGCCCATTTAGGGAGGTGTAAAAATGGCCTATGGTGGACATACAGCAGCTGCAAATGGAGAAATTGGAGCAGTCAGTAAGACGAGTCCAAAAGCAAGACCTTTTTACAGGAAAGCTACGTGTCAGCAGGGAAAGGTGGGGCCAAATAATTAGAAATCCATGATTGGTCCTTTTTTTCGGTCAGTATTGAACCAGCAGCACTGAATACTCTTTCTGATAGCACACTAGCAGCTGGGCAAGCAAGCTCCTGTAAAGCATATTCTGCCAATTCAGGCCAGGTGTCTATTTTAGATTCCCAGTAATCAAAGGGGAATGACCTGTGAGGGAGAACATCGATAAGGGAGGAAAAATAGTTCGTAACCATACTGGACAAATGCTGTCTCCTGTCACGTTGAATCGATGCAGCAGTACCTGTCGTGTCTGCGGTCATTGCGAAATCACTCCACAACCTGGTCATAAAACCCCTCTGTCCAACGCCACTTCTGATTTGTGCACCTCTAACACCTCTTGCATGTTGCCCCATGCAGTTCGTGTGAGAACCATCACCGCCGCTGTGTGCTGGGAAGGCCTGAACCAAACGGTCTACAAGAGTTGCTTGTTTGGTAGCCAATAATTGCTCAAGGTTCTCATGTGGCATGATATTTTGCAATTTCCCTTTATAGCGTGGATCCAGGAGGCAGGCCAACCAGTAATCGTCATCGGTCATCATTTTGATAATGCGGGGGTCCCTTTTTAGGATACGCAAGGCATAATCAGCCATGTGGGCCAATGTTCCAGGTGTCAAATCAATGCTTGTGCTGGGTTGAGGAGCACTTTCTGGCAATTCAACATCACTTGTCTCCCGCAAAAAACCTGTACCTGACCTTGCAACGCTAACAGTTTCTATTGCCCCCTGAGAAGCTTCCTCCTCCCATAAATAATCATCCCCATCATCCTCCTCCTCCTCCTCTTCATCCGCCACCTCGTCCAGGAGAGTTCCCTGAGCAGACAATGGCTGACTGTCATCAAGGCTTCCCTCTTCCTTGGCTGCAGACGCCTGCTCCTTTATGTGCGTCAAACTTTGCATCAGCAGAAGCATTAGTGGAATGCTCATGCTTATGATGGCGTCGTCTGCACTTATCAGCCGTGTGCATTCCTCAAAACACTGAAGGACTTGACAGAGGTCTTGTAGCTTCGACCACTGCACACCTGACAACTCCATGTCTGCCATCCAACTGCCTGCCCTTGTATGTGTATCCTCCTACAAAAACATTATAGCACGCCTCTGTTCGCACAGCCTCTGAAGCATGTGCAGTGTGGAGTTCCACCTTATTGCAACGTTGATTATTAGGCGGTGCTGGGGAAGCTTCAACGATCGCTGATGGTTCTGCATACGGCTGGAGTGTACGGGCGAACGGCGGATGTGAGAGCAAAGTCGTCGCACCTTCAGGAGCAGGGCTGGTAACCCTGGATAACTGTTCAGGAAGCACTGCACCACCAGGTTCAAGGTGTGAGCCAGGCAAGGTATGTGTTTCAGTTGTGAAAGGGCTATGGCAGCCATAAAATTCCTCCCGTTATCACTGACTACCTTGCCTGCCTCAAGATGTACACTGCCCAGCCATGACAAAGTTTCTTGCTGCAAGAACTCGGCCAGAACTTCCGCGGTGTGTCTGTTGTCACCCAAGCACTTCATTTCCAACACAGCCTGCTGACGCTTACCACTAGCTGTTCCATAATGTGACACCTCGTGTGCAACACTGGCAGCTGCGGATGGAGTGGTCGTGCGACTGCGCTCTGTGGATGAGCTTTCGCTTCGGATGGAAGAGGAGGAGGAGGGGTGGCGAACACCTACAGCCAACTGTGTCCTAGACCGTGGGCTAGGCAGAACTGTCCCACTGTGGCTGTCCCCTGTGGACGCTGCATCCACATTAACCCAGTGTGCCGTGATGGACACGTAACGTCCCTGGCCATGCCTACTGGTCCATACATCTGTTGTGAGGTGCACCTTTCTACTGACTGATTGCCTGAGTGCATGGACAATGCGGTCTTTGACATGCTGGTGGAGGGCTGGGATGGCTTTTCTCGCAAAGAAGTGTCGACTGGGTGGGTCATAGTGTGGTACTGCGTAGACCATCAGGGCTTTGAAAGCTTCGCTTTCAACCAACCGGTAGGGCATCATCTCTAACGAGATTAGTCTAGCAATGTGGGCATTCAAACCCTGTGTACGCGGATGAGAAGATGAGTACTTCCTTTTCCTAACGAGAGTCTCTTGTAGGGTGAGCTGGACTGGAGAGCTGCATATGGTGGAACTAGCGGTGGTGGTGGTGGACATGGCGGATTGAGAGAGGTTTGGTGATGGTATTCTCGATGTAGGCCTAGATGCAGTGTTTCCTGTCAATAAACTTGTGATTCCCTGCCTGCTTTGCCATAGCGACGACACGTCTACATTTGCTGCTGTTGTTGTTCTAACCGGTGGGCTTACAGTGAGGGAAGCGATGTAGCGTTGCTGACTACCTGGATTCTGAGCAGGTGCACCAAAGGTAGGGAACATTTGGGAGTTATTCCAGGATTGCAAGTGCATGCTGGTTACATGTCTGAGCATGCATGTCATATTTAAATTGTGGGGATTCTTCCCTCTGCTAAATGTTTTTGAGCATTTCTTACAGATAACTTTGCACTCATCATTCGGATCTTGGTTAAAAAATTGCCACACTAAACTCTTCCTACTATGGAATACCTTTTCAGGCATTGCATGCTGTGTTACTTTCACCGGATGGCCACGCTGTCCTAAAACAGGTTTTGGTTTTGCCAAACTTTTTTGGCCAGAGACGGGCCTGCCAGATGAAAGCAAATGTGATGTACATGGCTGCTGCGGATCCTCCTCTTCCGCTTCTGAGCTACTGCCAGCGGCACCCTCTTCCCTCAATGGCTGCCAATCTGGGTCAACAACTGGGTCATCTATCACCTCCTCTTCAATATCATGTTCAGCTATCTCTGTGTCACCGTGTAAGGTGCTATAACATTCAGGACGGGGCACCATAGTCTCATCAGGGTCAGTTTCTGGCTCAGTACACTGTGAGGGCAATGTAGTGATGTGAGTCAATGGAACAGCATAACAATCTAGCTGTGGCTGTGCATCAGTGCACTCCATGTCCGAATCATCTTCTAGTGGGCTGTTAACTATTTCCCTTTCTAACCCAGGCACGGTATGTGTAAAGAGCTACATGGAGTAACCGGTTGTGTCGCCTGACTCATCCTTCACTGTTGTTCTGGGGGAAGGACACAAGGAAGCAACTTGTTCCTGACCGGGAGCATCCACCGACGACTGGCTACTTTTCAATTCTGAACTATCCGAGGAGGAGGCGAAAGAGCTGGAGGCAGAGTCAGCAAGGAAAGCCAAAACTTTTTCCTGCTGCTCCGGCTTTAACAGCGGTTTTCCTAGTCCCAGAAAAGGTAGCGTTCGAGGCCTTGTGTAGCCGGACGATGACACTGGCTCAACAACTCGAGACTTAGGTGCTATTTTGATTTTCCCTCTACCACCCGATGCTCCACCAGCACCACCACCACCACCATCAGCATTACCAGCTGGCAATGCCCGCCCACGGCCACGACCTCTTCCACCAGCCTTCCTCATTCTTGTGAAAATGTAACCAAACTAACAACCGTTACTGTATATGGTACTGAAAAACAAGGTAGAAGGTGTATGTTAACTTGTGAATATAAATCTCCCTTTTTATGTGTGGGTGAGTGCTGAAAAAATCAGGCCCACTGTATTACACTACAGTTTCTGTGGCAGAAAATGACTGACAGAGATACCACAGACACGACTGGCACAGATGCACTGATTGGCAATATAAATCTCCCTTTTTTTTTTTTTTTTTCGGAGACTAGTGAATAAATCAGGCCAACTGTATTACACCACAGTTTCTATGTCAGAAAAAGACTGGCAGAGATACCACATACAGGACTGGCGCAGATGCACTGATTGGCAATATTAATCTCCCTTTTTTATGTGTGGGAGACTAGTGAATAAATCAGGCCCACTGTATTACAGTATACTTTCTGTGGCAGAAAAAGACTGGCAGAGATACCACAGACAGGACTGGCGCAGATGCACTGATTGGCAATATTAATCTCCCTTTTTTATGTGTGGGACAGTGCAGAAAAAAACAGGCCCACTGTTTTACACTACACAGTTTCAAGAGCAGAAAGTGGCTGGAAGATATATAACAAACAAACAAAAAAAAAAAGGGACTGTACTACAATTACTATCTCCCTACAATAATCTCAGAAAAGTATGGCAGGCAGCAATAAAAAGGACTGCTGCACACAAAAGTGTGGACAAACAAACAAGATAGCTGTGCAGAAAGGAAGGAGCACCAGGATTTTTGCTTTTAAAAAAGCAGTTGGTTTGCACAGCGGCGTACAAACAGCAATGCAGCTATCAGGGAGCCTTCTAGAGCAGCCCAATAAGCTACAGAGCTGATGAAGAAAAATCTAGCCTCCTCTGTCCCTGCAAAGAATAGGTGGTGTTGGACAGTGGGAATCGCTACAGCACAAGCGGTTTCGGGGGTTAATGTTCCCTCCCTAACGCTATCCCTGCTTCTGACGAAGCTGCAGCAACCTTTCCCTATGCTGATATCGGCAGACTTAAGATGGCGGTCGGCGTACACGCCCCTTTATAGCCCCTGTGACACCGCAGAGAGCAAGCCAATCATTGCCATGCCCTTCTATAAGATGGTGGGGACCGAGACCTATGTCATCACGCTGCCCACACTCTGCGTCCACCTTCATTGGCTCAGAAAAGGCGCTGAAAGCGTCATACGAAATGCGACTTTGGAGCGAAGATCGCCGACCGCGTGGCCGACCCCACACTGGGATCGGGTCGGGTTTCACAAAACCCGACTTTGCCAAAAGTCGGCGATTTATGAAACTGACCGATCCGTTTCGCTCAACCCTAGTCTGCACGCCTGTGTATCTAAATTTTTACTGCATCTAACCCAGTAAATAGTTTTTGGCCTAGGAGCAGTGTCTGCACGCCTGTGTATCTAAATTTTTACTGCATCTAACCCAGTAAACAGTTTTGGGCCTAGGAGCAGTGTCTGCATGTCAGCGGAGTAGCCCACCTGTGAAGCTAACTACACCACCTGTGTATCTAAATTTTTACTGCATCTAACACAGTAAATCCTTTTGGGCCTAGTACCACAATTTGGCCACTCAGTTCTGCTCGGTTTTCATCCATCGGTTGTTGTGCCAACAACTACAGATACAGAGTTGCCACTTAGTTAAGCACCAAAATGAGTAGCAAAAGGCCTGCTGCTGGTGGAAAGCGGAATAGGTGTGTTGGAAAGGGAAAAAAAGGTTGTGTCCGTGGGGTAGGTGGTAAAGCAACAGTAACATCTGCAGAAGAAACACCATCTTCCAGCCAAAGTAAGATGTCTACTTTTTTTGTGGACAATCTGATATGATCCCTTTCTTACGACCATCGCTACGAGCATCGCCAAAAATTCCAGATGAGGCACAAAAACAGAAGGTGCTTGAACGGATATCAAGTGCTCATTCAAGTGGGCTCTCCTCAATGTCAACTTCAACATCACAACTACTCCAGTCCTCAGAGTTGTCAACCCAATCGCACTTGCTTCCTCACAGCTCCCAAGTCTCCAGCCGCCCATCTGATTATGGAGTAACACAGATGGTTGAGTCTGCAGAGCTGTTTACTCATACTATAGCCTGGGAATCAGAGGTCTGCTCCAGAGCTTCTGTGAATCCAGACGAGGAAATGAGCTGCACTGATGCCCAGAATCTTTGTGAGTCGGATCCAGGCCCAGATGAAGTAGGTTCTGAGCATAATGTAGACCCTCGTTCCCAAACTGTAACTTCTGTTGGTGGAGACAATGAGGAAGATGATGATGAGACTGAGACACCTGATTGGAACGAAAACTTGACTTTTCGGTCAGGGCAGGAAGAGGTTGGCTCTGAGGACGACGGGTGTGAGAACACACAGGTTGATGATGACGAGGTTGGAGACCCCACTTACTGTCAACCCACAGTCCGCCACTCCATGAGGTCAGCAGAGGAGGTGGAGGAGGATGCTAGTGACGAGTCTGATGACGAGGTTACGTTGCGCCTTCCTGGACAGAGACGGAGTACTGGAAGCACTTCAACAACTGCATCCTCAACCCCAACTGTGCCTCTGAGCAGAAGTCGTGGTGGCTCTTCAGGTCGCACGGGCTCTAAGCCTTGCATAGCCTGGGCATTTTTTGACATCGCAAAGGATGACCCAACTCATGTTGTCTGTAAGATTTGTCAACAAAATCTCAGTAGAGGCCAAAAAATGACTAGCTTGAGTACTTCATGCATGAACCGTCACATGGATATGAGGCATAAGTTGCAGTGGGAAGCTCACTGTGCTACAATGCGGCCTAGTGGGCCGGGTCAACCACCGTCTGCCCCATCAAGTGCATCCTCTTCATCCTCTGTGACTGTGGGGACAGCAGTCGCACATGGTTTTGGACGCAGACCTTCCACCTCTTTACCCGCAACAGCCAGTGTGATTGGCAGGTCGTCAGGACATTTGCAAGTGGAAACACCTGCTGGTGTTGAGTAGGGTTGAGCGACTTTTACTTTTTCAGGATCGAGTCGGGTTTCGCGAAACCCGACTTTGTCAAAAGTCGGGTCGGGTGAAATCGGCCGATTATTGCGAAAAGTCGGGGATCCGACCAAAACACGAAACCCAATGCAAGTCAATGGAGAATCAAAGTCGGCAGTGAGTGGAAGACAGGAAAACACCAACAGAGCCCATTTTAATGCCAAAAACATAAATTCTTGTTACTTAAGCTTGCTAATCTTAATTTACCTTATAATAATAGTTAGCCATTGAAAATTTGGGGGTCATTTGGCAACAGTTGTGGGGGGAGTAGGGCTGGCTCAAGTTTTTCGTGGGCCCAGGAAACGCGGACTACGTCACGGCGGTGGAGCAGGGAGAGGTAAGTATTTCAACTTTGCAAGTGCTGTGATCCTGAGCAAGCAGGGGGGCACACTCGTTCGCATTGCCACTGGCACAGGGCCCCTCAAAGTACGGCGTTGTGATTGACGGCGGGGGCGCCTCCCACCGGCAGAGACACTTTTGCGTACTATGAGGGGCCCTGTGCCAGTGACGTCGCCAACGAGTGTGCCCCCCCACCTGTTGAAGGAACCTGCATTTTCATCTGCACCTTCCTCTTTGTCCCCGTGTAAGGTGGTATAGTATGTGGGAAGGGGAACCAGACTTTCTGCAGGGTCAGATACTGGCTATGTAGAGTGCAAGGGGAATGTAGTGGTCTGGGTCAATGTACCAGCGGACTTATCTATCAGTGGCTGGGCAATGGGCAGGATGAGGAGGAAACACAGATATAGTCCCAAAGAATAAAGTAGGCTAAATGCAGTTCAAAATTGGTAACAGGAGTAAACAGGCAGCACTGCTTTGTTCAGTGGAGGAGAACAACAATCAGCGGCAGACACCGTTAGTAGGCCCAACCAAACAAGTAGGCCAAATGCAGTTTCATATTCTAAATATAGGCCGAAAGCCTGAAGATTGAAGCTCAGCTTTGTGTAGTAGAGGAAAACAAGAGGCAGCAGCAGACAACGTAACTAGGCCCAAACCAGGAACTAGGCCAAATGTAGTTTCATATTGTTGTTACAGGCCGAAAGCCTGAAGCTTCAAGCTCAGCTTTGTTTAGTAGAGGAAAACAAGAGGCGGCAGCAGACAATGTTACTAGGCCCAAACCAACACAATGCGGGGGGCGGCACAATGCGGGGGGTGGGTCGCCGGCGGCGCAGAATTTACCTGTTCGCATGTCGGCTTCAGAAAAATGGCCGCCGCGATCTCCATCTGCGCACGCGCGGCATCCCGCGGCCATTTTCCTGAAGCCCCGGGCAGCAGAGCACTCCACCTGCGCATGCGCGGCCTCAGGAAGATGGCCGCCCCCACCGATAACCAGAAAGAGCAGGATCGCGGTCAGGTAAGCAGAAATTGTTTTTTTTTTTTTTTTGAGAGCGGCGATCCGGGGGGCCCAGGGCAGAACGCTGGACACAGGGGCAGAACGCTGGACACAGGGGCAGAACGCTGGACACAGGGGCAGAACGCTGGACACAGGGGCAGAAAGCTGGACACTGGGGCAGAACGCTGGACACTGGGGCAGAAAGCTGCACACGGGGGCAGAACGCTGGACACTGGGGCAGAACGCTGGACACGGGGGCAGAACGCTGCACACGGGGGCAGAGCGCTGAACACTGGGGCAGAGCGCTGGACACTGGGGCAGAGCGCTGGACACTGGGGCAGAACGCTGGACACTGGGGCAGAACGCTGGACACTGGGGCAGAGCGCTGGACACTGGGGCAGAGCGCTGGACACTGGGGCAGAGCGCTGGACACTGGGGCAGAGCGCTGGACACTGGGGCAGAACGCTGGACACTGGGGCAGAACGCTGGACACTGGGGCAGAGCGCTGGACACTGGGGCACAGCGCTGGACACGGGGGCAGAGCGCTGGACACTGGGGCAGAGCGCTGGACACTGGGGCAGAACGCTGGACACTGGGGCAGAACGCTGGACACTGGGGCAGAACGCTGGACACTGGGGCAGAGCGCTGGACACTGGGGCAGAGCGCTGGACACTGGGGCAGAGCGCTGGACACTGGGGCAGAGCGCTGGACACAGGGGCAGAATGCTGGACACTGATGCAGAAAGCTGGACATTGGGGCAGAAAGCTGGACATGGGCAGAAAGCTGGACACGGGCAGATTGCTGGACACAGGGGCAGAATGGAGAAACGGGGCATGACTGGAGACACTGGAGGCAGGATTGGAGACAGATGGGGCAGGATCATGGGGCAGGATGGATACGATGGAGACAGATGGGGCAGGATGGGAAGATCATATGGGGCAGGATGGATACTCATTAGGGCAGGATGGGAGAAAATATGGCTGACGCCAGGAATGAGACACACGGGGGCTAGGATGGTGAATATTATTACCATAGGGGCTAATTAAGGGATATTATTACTGCAGTGATGTATTTATTTTATTTTTTGAGTACACTGTTTTAAATGGAGGGGCGGTCCTATTACTGTGTAGAGTGACACTATGTCGCCTTCTTCATGTGGTGTAATGTAGAAGTTGGGAAAATTAATGTGTTATGCAAGTGGAACTCGAGATAACTGTGTTATTTCCTGCAGAGATGAGTCCTGGCTGGATGAAGTGATGGCGGTCTGTGTGGGATGAAAGATGAAGGACTTCACCTAGAGACGTCACTGGTGAGTCAGTGTTACCTATACACTGACACTACACTGTATACTATATACAGAGGTCCTGTGTATATTGTCACCAGTGATCACTGGATTACCTATACACTATATACAGAGCTCCTGTGTATAATGTCACTGGTGATCACTGTATTACCTGTACACAGACACTGCATACTAAGTACAGATCTCCTGTGTATAATGGCACTTATGGTGATAGTATTGTGGGTTTTTTTTTATTATTGATCAGTATTGTAGTATTCAGTCACTATGTGGTGGTAATATGTGGTCTGGTCATGATGTTGTGGTATTTGTTCCTTGTATTTGATATTATTCGATCACTGTGGTGGTGGGTGGGGGGGGGCCCATTTGGAAGTTCGCACCGGGGCCCATAACTTTGTAGTTACGTCACTGGTGAGAAGCCTATGGTCTTACTAAATGTAACACAGAATTACTACACAATGTGACTGATTTCCAGGTGTCAAGACTTGTGCAAAATTGGTACTAGGAGACCGGACAGCGGCGGCATCAGTATGGATGTAGCAGAGCAGAGGCGGCATCAGTATGGATGTAGCAGAGCAGAGGCGGCATCAGTATGGACGTAGCAGAGCAGAGGTGGCATCAGTATGGATGTAGCGGAGCAGAGGTGGCATCAGTATGGATGTAGCGGAGCAGAGGCGGCATCAGTATGGATGTAGCGGAGCAGAGGTGGCATCAGTATGGATGTAGCGGAGCAGAGGTGGCATCAGTATGGATGTAGCGGAGCAGAGGCGGCATCAGTATGGATGTAGCAGAGCAGAGGCGGCATCAGTATGGACGTAGCAGAGCAGAGGTGGCATCAGTATGGATGTAGCGGAGCAGAGGCGGCATCAGTATGGATGTAGCGGAGCAGAGGCGGCATCAGTATGGATGTAGCGGAGCAGAGGTGGCATCAGTATGGATGTAGCGGAGCAGAGGCGGCATCAGTATGGATGTAGCGGAGCAGAGGCGGCATCAGTATGGATGTAGCAGAGCAGAAGCGGCATCAGTATGGATGTAGCGGAGCAGAGGTGGCATCAGTATGGATGTAGCGGAGCAGAGGCGGCATCAGTATGGATGTAGCGGAGCAGAGGTGGCATCAGTATGGATGTAGCGGAGCAGAGGTGGCATCAGTATGGATGTAGTGGAGCAGAGGTGGCATCAGTATGGATGTAGCAGAGCAGAAGCGGCATCAGTATGGATGTAGCGGAGCAGAGGCGGCATCAGTATGGATGTAGCGGAGCAGAGGCGGCATCAGTATGGATGTAGCGGAGCAGAGGCGGCATCAGTATGGATGTAGCAGAGCAGAGGCGGCATCAGTATGGATGTAGCAGAGCAGAGGCGGCATCAGTATGGATGTAGCAGAGCAGAGGCGGCATCAGTATGGATGTAGCAGAGCAGAGGCGGCATCAGTATGGATGTAGCAGAGCAGAGGCGGCATCAGTATGGATGTAGCAGAGCAGAAGCGGCATCAGTATGGATGTAGCAGAGCAGAAGCGGCATCAGTATGGATGTAGCAGAGCAGAAGCGGCATCAGTATGGATGTAGCAGAGCAGAGGCGGCATCAGTATGGATGTAGCGGAGCAGAGGTGGCATCAGTATGGACGTAGCGGAGCAGAAGCGGCATCAGTATGGATGTAGCAGAGCAAAGGTGGCATCAGTATGGATGTAGCGGAGCAGAGGCAGCATCAGTATGGATGTAGAAGAGCAGAGGCGGCATCAGTATGGACGTAGCGGAGCAGAAGCGGCATCAGTATGGATGTAGCAGAGCAGAGGCGGCATCAGTATGGACGTAGCCGAGCAGAAGCGGCATCAGTATGGATGTAGCGGAGCAGAGGCGGCATCAGTATGGATGTAGCAGAGCAGAGGCGGCATCAGTATGGATGTAGCAGAGCAGAGGCGGCATCAGTATGGATGTAGCAGAGCAGAAGCGGCATCAGTATGGATGTAGCGGAGCAGAGGCGGCATCAGTATGGACGTAGCGGAGCAGAAGCGGCATCAGTATGGATGTAGCGGAGCAGAGGCGGCATCAGTATGGATGTAGCAGAGCAGAGGCGGCATCAGTATGGATGTAGCAGAGCAGAGGCGGCATCAGTATGGATGTAGCAGAGCAGAGGCGGCATCAGTATGGATGTAGCAGAGCAGAGGCGGCATCAGTATGGATGTAGCAGAGCAGAGGCGGCATCAGTATGGATGTAGCAGAGCAGAGGTGGCATCAGTATGGATGTAGCAGAGCAGAAGCAGCATCAGTATGGATGTAGCAGAGCAGAGGCGGCATCAGTATGGATGTAGCAGAGCAGAGGCGGCATCAGTATGGATGTAGCAGAGCAGAGGCGGCATCAGTATGGATGTAGCAGAGCAGAGGCGGCATCAGTATGGATGTAGCAGAGCAGAGGCGGCATCAGTATGGATGTAGCAGAGCAGAGGCGGCATCAGTATGGATGTAGCAGAGCAGAGGCGGCATCAGTATGGATGTAGCGGAGCAGAGGCGGCATCAGTATGGATGTAGAAGAGCAGAGGCGGCATCAGTATGGACGTAGCGGAGCAGAAGCGGCATCAGTATGGATGTAGCGGAGCAGAGGCGGCATCAGTATGGATGTAGCAGAGCAGAGGCGGCATCAGTATGGATGTAGCAGAGCAGAGGCGGCATCAGTATGGATGTAGCAGAGCAGAGGCGGCATCAGTATGGATGTAGCGGAGCAGAGGCGGCTTCAGTATGGATGTAGCAGAGCAGAGGCGGCATCAGTATGGATGTAGCAGAGCAGAAGCGGCATCAGTATGGATGTAGCAGAGCAGAGGCGGCATCAGTATGGATGTAGCAGAGCAGAGGCGGCATCAGTATGGATGTAGCAGAGCAGAGGCGGCATCAGTATGGATGTAGCAGAGCAGAGGCGGCATCAGTATGGACGTAGCGGAGCAGAGGCGGCATCAGTATGGACGTAGCGGAGCAGAGGTGGCATCAGTATGGATGTAGCAGAGCAGAGGCGGCATCAGTATGGATGTAGCAGAGCAGAAGCGGCATCAGTATGGATGTAGCAGAGCAGAGGCGGCATCAGTATGGATGTAGCAGAGCAGAGGCGGCATCAGTATGGACGTAGCGGAGCAGAGGTGGCATCAGTATGGATGTAGCAGAGCAGAGGCGGCATCAGTATGGACGTAGCGGAGCAGAGGCGGCATCAGTATGGACGTAGCGGAGCAGAGGTGGCATCAGTATGGACGTAGCGGAGCAGAGGTGGCATCAGTATGGATGTAGCAGAGCAGAGGCGGCATCAGTATGGATGTAGCAGAGCAGAGGTGGCATCAGTATGGATGTAGCAGAGCAGAGGCGGCATCAGTATGGATGTAGCAGAGCAGAGGTGGCATCAGTATGGATGTAGCAGAGCAGAGGCGGCATCAGTATGGATGTAGCAGAGCAGAGGTGGCATCAGTATGGATGTAGCGGAGCAGAGGCGGCATCAGTATGGATGTAGCGGAGCAGAGGCAGCATCAGTATGGACGTAGCGGAGCAGAGGCGGCATCAGTATGGATGTAGCAGAGCAGAGGCGGCATCAGTATGGATGTAGCAGAGCAGAAGCGGCATCAGTATGGATGTAGCAGAGCAGAGGCGGCATCAGTATGGATGTAGCAGAGCAGAGGCGGCATCAGTATGGATGTAGCAGAGCAGAGGCGGCATCAGTATGGATGTAGCAGAGCAGAGGCGGCATCAGTATGGATGTAGCAGAGCAGAGGCGGCATCAGTATGGATGTAGCAGAGCAGAGGCGGCATCAGTATGGATGTAGCGGAGCAGAGGCGGCATCAGTATGGATGTAGAAGAGCAGAGGCGGCATCAGTATGGACGTAGCGGAGCAGAAGCGGCATCAGTATGGATGTAGCGGAGCAGAGGCGGCATCAGTATGGATGTAGCAGAGCAGAGGCGGCATCAGTATGGATGTAGCAGAGCAGAGGCGGCATCAGTATGGATGTAGCAGAGCAGAGGCGGCATCAGTATGGATGTAGCGGAGCAGAGGCGGCTTCAGTATGGATGTAGCAGAGCAGAGGCGGCATCAGTATGGATGTAGCAGAGCAGAAGCGGCATCAGTATGGATGTAGCAGAGCAGAGGCGGCATCAGTATGGATGTAGCAGAGCAGAGGCGGCATCAGTATGGATGTAGCAGAGCAGAGGCGGCATCAGTATGGACGTAGCGGAGCAGAGGCGGCATCAGTATGGATGTAGCAGAGCAGAGGCGGCATCAGTATGGATGTAGCAGAGCAGAGGTGGCATCAGTATGGATGTAGCAGAGCAGAGGCGGCATCAGTATGGATGTAGCAGAGCAGAGGCGGCATCAGTATGGATGTAGCAGAGCAGAAGCGGCATCAGTATGGATGTAGCAGAGCAGAGGCGGCATCAGTATGGATGTAGCGGAGCAGAGGCGGCATCAGTATGGATGTAGCGGAGCAGAGGCGGCATCAGTATGGATGTAGCAGAGCAGAGGCGGCATCAGTATGGATGTAGCAGAGCAGAGGCGGCATCAGTATGGATGTAGCAGAGCAGAGGCGGCATCAGTATGGACGTAGCGGAGCAGAGGTGGCATCAGTATGGATGTAGCAGAGCAGAGGCGGCATCAGTATGGATGTAGCGGAGCAGAGGCGGCATCAGTATGGAAGTAGCAGAGCTGAGGGAGTCGTGTGTTATCTGGGGGAATCGTACTATTGTGGTTTCTTATATACCACATTTATTGGGCATCATGCTCCTCTGCTCACATTACGTCTTGTACTAATGTCCCATCATGCTCCTCTGCTCACATTACGTCTTGTACTAATATCCCATCATGCTCCTCTGTGATGTTCTGACATAACCCCGGGGGCTGCTGGTCTAATACATGGCACATACAGGGCAGCATGACCGCTTCAGCACTGCTACATCTGATGGTTTACAGTTATGTGCAGCTATCCGCCTCTGATGTGTCCCATCTCCCCCCTCTAAAAGAGGACGGGGCTCAGCAGTTAGTGGAACTACAAGTCTAAGAATCTCCTTTATCAACACAATGGGACTTGTTTGATTATATTAACCCCTTCATGACTGGAGCTTTTTTCGTTTTCCACTCCCCTTCTTCCCAAAGCGATAACTTTTTTACTTTTCCGTCAATATGGCCATGTGAGGGCTTTGTGGGACTAGTTGTACATTTGAAAGACCAATGGTTTTACCATGTTGTGTACTCGAAAATGGGGGGAAATAAAGTCCATGTGCAGTGAAATTGTAAAAGTGCTATCTCACCAAGAATTTGCGCCATTTTCCGAGACCGTAGCGTCTCCATTTTTCATGATCTGGGGTCGGGTGAGGGCTTATTTTTTGCGAGCCGAGCTGACGTTTTTAGTGATACCACATTTGTGCAGATACAATCTTTTTATCGCCCATTATTGCATTTTAATGTAATGTCGCGGCAACCAGAAAAAGTAATTCTTGTGTTTTGATTATTTTTTTTTCCCGCTATGCTGTTTAGTGATCGGGTTAATTCATTTTTTTTTTTTATTGATAGATCGGGTGATTCTGAACACAGCGTTACCAAATATGTGTAAGTTTGATTTTTATTTTGATTTGGGTGAAAGGGGGTGATTTAAACTTATGTTTTTTTATTTTTAATTTTTAAACACTTTTTTTTTTTTTAAACTTTTGACATGCTTCAGCAGCCTCCATGGGAGTCTAGAAGCTGGCATAGCCTGATCGGCTCTGCTGCATAAAGGTGATGCATAGATCGCTCCTATGTAGTAGAATTACAGCATTGCTATGAGCACCGACCACACGGTGGCACTTATAGCAATCCAGCATCAACAACCAGAGAGGTCTCGAGGATACCTGAGGTGGTTATGGCAACGCAGCGCTGACCCCGATCACGTGACGGGGGTCAGCGCTGCAAGTATTTATGGCTGCGTGACGGAAGCTCTAGTTAAATGACCACTGTCAGCACGAAAAAAAATAAAAATATAGAGCTACATGGGCATATACATAGATTCGGCCTCATTCATTCCCTATGGGACTTGCGGACATGTGCAGCACTTGCGGTTTTGCACTTTTGGTGAGACAAAAAAATACCGCTAGCAGCGTTTTTTTTCCATTGCTGCAAGTACCGCATTTGCAGGATCACAGCAAAACCGCAAGTGCCGCACATGTCTGCAAGTCCCATAGGGAATGAATGAGGCCGAGCGCAGTGTTACCGTAAGTGATCCGTTATGCGGCAGATGCGGAAAAACTGCCGGATCTGCCGCAAATGGCAAAAATCGCTGATGTGAAAGTAGCGTAAGTCACTGCCGACAGTCTCTGCATTAGTCATACTCACCAATGGGGGAGGCAGCACGAAAAGTGCCTAGGGCAGCATAAACTCTAAATACGGCCCTGCAAATGCAGTTTAATATTTGAAAAGGGACAACAGTTGAAGTTCAGCTTTGTTCAGTGAAGGAAAAAAAGGAAGCAGCGGCAGACACCGTTATTACGCCCAAATAATAAAGACAGTGGTAGTAGGCGCAAAGTATTAAATGGAGGCCAGGGCCCCTGTATATTTTAACTATCATCTATCATTTCAAATAATTCGTATTGGCAGTGCCATTTAAGGTTTTAACCGCACAGACTACACAGTGGTGGAGCTGGGAGAGGTAGTATTGCAAGTGGTAGAGCACTGTTCAAGCTGGGGGGGAACACTCTCTCGAGGGCGGTACTGGCACAGGGCCCCTCATATTACGACGGTGTAATATGAGTTGTGGTTCAGTGTCTCCCCCCAAAAAATGAGGAAGTCTGGTGGAAGAGGCCGTGGGCGGGGGTTGCCAGCTGGTACTGATGGTGCTGGTGGTGCTGCATCTCGTGGTAGTGGCAAAAGCACAGTAGCACCTAAGGCTGGAGGTGTTCAGCCTGCGTCATCGTCTGGCTACACAAGGCCTCGAAGACTCCCTTACCTGGGAGTAGGAAAACAGCTTTTAAAGCCGGAGAAGCAGGAAAAAGTGTTGTCTTTCCTTGCTGACTCACCCTCTAGCTCTTTCGCCTCCTCTTCCCAAAGTTCTAAATGTAAGAGCAGCCAGTCGTCAGTGGATGCTCCCGGTCAGGAGAAAGACGTTTCCTTGTGTCCTTCTCCAAAACCAAAAGTGAAGGATGCATCAGGCGACACTACAGGTTACTCCATGGAGCTCTTTACACATACCGTGCCTGGGTTAGAAAGGGAAATTGTACACTGCCAATGACAAGAAGAATCGGACATGGAGTGCACTGATGCACAGCCACAGCTAGATTGTGATGCTGTTCCATTGACTCTGATCACTACATTGCCCTCGCAGTTTACTGAGCCAGAATGTGACCCTGATGAGACTATGGTGCCCTGTCCCGAACGCTATAGCACCTTACACGGTGACACTGAGGAAGGTGCACATGACATTGAGGAGGAGGTGATAGGTGACCCAGTTGTTGACCCAGATTGGCAGCCATTGGGGGAAGAGGGTGCCGCTGCCACTAGCTCAGAAGCGGAGGAGGATGATCCGCAGCAGCCATCTACATCGCAACAGCTGTCATCTGGCAGGCCCGTATCAGGCCAAAAATGTTTGCGAAAAACAAAAACAGTTTTAGGAGAGCGTGGCCATTCGGTGAAAGTAGCACAGCGCACAATGCCTGAAAAGGTTTTCAATAGTAGGAAGAGTGTAGTGTAGCAGTTTTTTAACGAAGATCAGAATGATCAGTCAAAAGTTATCTGTAAGAAATGCTCAAAGACCTTTAGCAGAGAGAAGAATCTTCAAAATTTAAATACAACGTGCATGCGTAGACATTTAACTAGCATGCACTTGCAAGCCTGGACTAACTACCAAACGTCCTGTACCGTTGGTGCACCTGCTCGGAATGAAGGTAGTCAGCAATGCTACATTGCTTCCCTCACTGTAAGCCCACCGGTTAGGACACCACCAGCAGCAAATGTGGAGGTATCGTCGTAAGGCCAAAGCAGTCAGGGAATCACAAGGTTATTGGTAGGAAAGACTGTATGTAGGCCAACAACAAGAATACCATAACAAACTCTCTCTCAATCCGCCATGTCCACCACCACCACCGCTAGTTCCACCATATGCAGCTCTCCAGTTCAGCTCACCCTACAAGAGACTCTCGTTAGGAAAAGAAAGTACTCATCCTCTCATCCGCGTACACAGGATTTGAACACCCACATTGCTATACTAATCTCATTACAGATGATGCCCTACCGTTTGGTTGAAAGCGAAGCTTTCAAAGACCCGATGGCCCACGCAGTACCACGCTATGACCTACCCAGTCGCCACTTCTTTGCGAGAAAAGCCATCCCAGTCCTCCACCAGCATGTCAAAGACCGCATTGTCCATGCCTTGAGGCAATCAGTCAGTGGTAAGGTGCACCTCACAACAGATGCATGGACCAGTAGGCATGGCCGGGGACGTTACGTGTCCATCACGGCGCACTGGGTTAATGTGTAGGATGCAGGGTCCACAGGGGGCAGCCATAGTGGGACAGTTCAGCCTATCCCACAGTCTAAGGAAACAGTTGGCATAAGGCGTTCGCCACTCTTCCTCCAGAAGCGAAAGCTCGTGTACAGAGCGCAGTCGCGCTACCACTCCATCCGCAGCTGCCAGTGTTGCACACGGGGTGTCCCATTATCGAACAGCTAGTGGTAAGCGTCAGCAGGCTGTGTTTCAAATGAAGTGTTTGGGCGACAACAGACACACCGCGGAAGTACTGGTGGAGTACTTGCAGCAACAAACTCAGTCATGGCTGGGCAGTGCACATCTTGAGGCAGGCAAGGTATTCAGTGATAACGGAAGGAATTTTATGGCTGCCATAGCCCTTTCAGAACTGAAACACATACCTTGCCTGGCTCACACCTTTAACCTGGTGGTGCAGTGCTTCCTGAAAAGTTATCCAAAGTTACCAGCCGTGCTCCTGAAGGTGCGAAGACTTTGCTCGCACATCTGCCAGATGCCCATACACTCCAGCCGTATGCTGAACCATCAGCGATCGCTGAATCTTCCCCAGCACCACCTAATAATCGACGTTGCAACAAGGTGGAACTCCACACTGCACATGATTCAGAGGCTGTGCGAACAGAGGCGTGCTGTAATTAATTTGTGGGAGGATACACGGGCAGGCACTTGGATGGCAGACATGGAGTTGCCTGGTGTGCAGTGGTCGACGCCATCATAAGCATTAACATCCCACTTATGCGTCTGCTGATGCAAAGTTTGATGCACATTAAGGAGCAGGCGTCTGCAGCCGAGGAGGAGGGAAGCCTTGATGACAGTCAGCCATTGTCTGCTCAGGGAACTGTCCAGGACGAATTGGCGGACGAAGAGGAGGAGGGGAGGAGGAAGATGGGGATGAATATTTATGGGAGGAGGATGCTTCTCAGGGGGCAATAGAAACTGGTGGCATTGCAAGGTCTGGTACAGGTTTATTGCAGGACACTTGTGATGTTGATTTGCAAGAAAGTGCTCCTCAACCCAGCAGAAACAGTTAATTGACACCTGGAACATTGGCCCACATGGCTGAGTATGCCTTGCGTATCCTAAAAAGGGACCACCGCATTGTTAAAATGATGACCGATGACGACAACTGGTTGGCCTGCCTCATGGATACAAGATATAAAGGAAAACTGCAAAATATCATGCCACATGAGAACCTAGGTCAAATATTGGCTACCAAACAAGCAACTCTTGTAGACCGTTTGGTTCAGGCATTCCCAGCACACAGCGCCGGTGATGGTTCTCACACGAGCTGCAGGGGGCTACAGGGCAGAGGTGTTAGAGGTGCAGTAATCCGAAGTGGTGTTGGACAGAGGGGTTTTACGACAAGGTTGTGGAATGATTTCGCAATGACCGGTGACACGACAGGGACAGCTGCATCGATTCAAAGTGACAGGAGACAGCATTTGTCCAGTATGGTTACTAACTACTTTTCCGCCCTTATCGATGTTCTCCCTCACAGGTCATTCCACTTTGATTACTGGGCATCTAAACTAGACACCTGGCCTGAATTGCCAGAATATGGATTACAGGACCTCGATTGCCCTGCTGCCAGTGTGCTTTCAGAAAGAGTGTTCAGTGCTGCTGGTTCAATACTGACCGAAAAAAGGACACGTCTGGCTACCAAAAATGTTGATTAGCTAACCTTCATTTAAATTAACCAATCATGGATTTCACATTCTTTTGCCCCACCTTCCCCTGCTGACACGTAGCTTGCCTGAAAGATGACTTGCTTTTGGGGGGAGACAGAGAACCCCAACTCTGGCCCTGTGGTATAACACAACACTATGAACGTGGCAGAAAGTGGCTGCCTGATATACGACGCACTAGCAGTACAGCTGAATATACACTGTGTGAGAATTTGAATCTCCATTTTTTGGGGGGAGACACTGAACCCTAACTCTGGCCCTGTGGTATAACACAACACTATGAACGTGGCAGAAAGTGGCTGCCTGATATATGACACACTAGCAGTACAGCTGAATATACACTGTGTGAGAATTTGAATCTCCATTTTTTGGGGGGAGACACTGAACCCTAACTCTGGCCCAGTGGTATAACACAACACTATGAACGTGGCAGAAAGTGGCTGCCTGATATACGACGCACTAGCAGTACAGCTGAATATACACTGTGTGAGAATTTGAATCTCCATTTTTTGGGGGGAGACACTGAACCCTAACTCTGGCCCGGTGGTATAACACAACACTATGAACATGGCAGAAAGTGGCTGCCTGATATACGACGCACTAGCAGTACAGCTGAATATACACTGTGTGAGAATTTGAATCTCCATTTTTTGGGGGGAGACACTGAACCCTAACTCTGGCCCGGTGGTATAACACAACACTATGAACGTGGCAGAAAGTGGCTGCCTGATATACGACGCACTAGCAGTACAGCTGAATATACACTGTGTGAGAATTTGAATCTCCATTTTTTGGGGGGAGACACTGAACCCTAACTCTGGCCCAGTGGTATAACACAACACTATGAACGTGGCAGAAAGTGGCTGCCTGATATACGACGCACTAGCAGTACAGCTGAATATACACTGTGTGAGAATTTGAATCTCCATTTTTTGGGGGGAGACACTGAACCCTAACTCTGGCCCTGTGGTATAACACAACACTATGAACATGGCAGAAAGTGGCTGCCTGATATACGACGCACTAGCAGTACAGCTGAATATACACTGTGTGAGAATTTGAATCTCCATTTTTTGGGGGGAGACACTGAACCCTAACTCTGGCCCAGTGGTATAACACAACACTATGAACGTGGCAGAAAGTGGCTGCCTGATATATGACACACTAGCAGTACAGCTGAATATACACTGTGTGAGAATTTGAATCTCCATTTTTTGGGGGGAGACACTGAACCCTAACTCTGGCCCAGTGGTATAACACAACACTATGAACGTGGCAGAAAGTGGCTGCCTGATATATGACACACTAGCAGTACAGCTGAATATACACTGTGTGAGAATTTGAATCTCCATTTTTTGGGGGGAGACACTGAACCCTAACTCTGGCCCAGTGGTATAACACAACACTATGAACGTGGCAGAAAGTGGCTGCCTGATATACGACGCACTAGCAGTACAGCTGAATATACACTGTGTGAGAATTTGAATCTCCATTTTTTTGGGGGAGACACTGAACCCTAACTCTGGCCCTGTGGGATAACACAACACTATGAACGTGGCAGAAAGTGGCTGCCTGATATATGACACACTAGAAGTACTGCAGAATATAAACTGTGTGAGAATTACTATCTCACTTTTGGGGGGAGACACTGAACCACAACTCTGGCCCAGTGGTATAACACAACACTATGAACGTGGCAGAAAGTGGCTGCCTGATATATGACGCACTAGCAGTACTGCAGAATATAAACTGTGTGAGAAATACTATCTCACTTTTGGGGGGAGACACCGAACCACAGCTCTGGCCCAGTGGTATAATACAACACTATGAACGTGGCAGAAAGTGGCTGCCTGATATACGACACACTAGCAGTACAGCAGAATATAAACTGTGTGAGAAATACTATCTCACTTTTGGGGGGAGACACTGAACCACAACTCTGGCCCAGTGGTATAACACAACACTATGAACGTGGCAGAAAGTGGCTGCCTGATATATGACACACTAGCAGTACTGCAGAATATAAACTGTGTGAGAATTACTATCTCACTTTTGGGGGGACACACTGAACCACAACTCTGGCACAGTGGTATAACACAACACTATGAACGTGGCAGAAAGTGGCTGCCTGATATATGACAAACTAGCAGTACAGCTGAATATACACTGTGACAATTTGAATCTCCATTTTTTGGGGGGAGACACCGAACCCTAACTCTGGCCCTGTGGTATAACACAACACAATGAACGTGGCAGAAAGTGGCTGCCTGATATACGACACACTAGCAGTACAGCAGAATATAAACTGTGTGAGAAATACTATCTCACTTTTGGGGGGAGACACTGAACCACAACTCTGGCCCAGTGGTATAACACAACACTATGAACGTGGCAGAAAGTGGCTGCCTGATATACGACACACTAGCAGTACAGCAGAATATAAACTGTGTGAGAAATACTATCTCACTTTTGGGGGGAGACACTGAACCACAACTCTGGCCCAGTGGTATAACACAACACTATGAACGTGGCAGAAAGTGGCTGCCTGATATACGACACACTAGCAGTACAGCAGAATATAAACTGTGTGAGAAATACTATCTCACTTTTGGGGGGAGACACTGAACCACAACTCTGGCACAGTGGTATAACATAACACTATGAACGTGGGAGAAAGTGGCTGTAATTATTATAAAAAAAAAATACTGCAATAACACGCTCCCTAGTCCCTACAATGATCTCAGGACAAGTATGGCAGCAATAAAAAGGACTTCAGAACAAAAAAGTGTGGACAAATAAACAAGACAGGTAACTGTGCTGAAAGGAGCAACAGGATTTTTGCTTTGAAAAAAGCAGTTGGTTTGCACAGCACCGTGCACACAGCTATGCAGCTGCTGCATTAAAATACGACCTCCACTGTCCCTGCACAAAAAGGTGGTGTGGGACAGTGAAAATCGCTCCAGCACAAGCGGTTTGGGGGTTTATATTTCCTCCCTAACTCTGTCCCTGCTTCTGACTAACTGCAGCAAACTCTCCCTATGCTCAGATCGGCAGAAGTAAGATGGCGGTCGGCATGCATGCCCCTTCATAGCCCCTGTGACGCTGCAGACAGCAAGCCAATCACTGCCATGCCCTTGTCTAAGATGGTGGGGACAGAGACCTATGTCATCACGCTGCCCACACTCTGCGTCCTCCTTCATTGGATGAAAAACAGTGGTAACAGCATCATACGAAACGCGACTTTGGCGCTCTGATCGTGTACCGCATGGCCGATCCCACACTAGGATCGGTTCGGGTTTCATGAAACCCGACTTTGCCTAAAAGTCGGCGATTTCTGAAAATGACCGATCCGTTTCGCTCAACCCTAGTGTTGAGCGCTCTCCGACATCGACACCACATTTTGATCAAGGCAACATAACACCTCCGCCTGCACCTTCCTCACAGACCAGCAGTTTGCCGGGGACACCTGTTATGACCCCAATGGCGAGGGTCTCAGAGGAACGTGGAAGTCTGCAGAATACAAAATCCAGCTCATAGGGCAGTGGTAACTGGGTTGACCATATATCTACTCCTAACGCCAACACTAGAAGTAGCCGGGGATCATTCCTACGTTGATTCTAGATGACACGCGCCAGCCGGAGAATCTAGCTACCCCTAGTAGAGGAAAACAAAGACCTTTCTTGCCTCCAGAGAAGGGGACCCCAAAGCTGGATAGAAGCCCCCCACAAATAATGACGGTGAGGTAAGAGGAAATGACAAACACAGAAATGAATCAGGTTTAGCACAGAGAGGCCCGCTTACTGATAGCAGAATAAAGAAAGGTAACTTATATGGTCAACAAAAACCCTATCAAAATCCACACTGGAAATTCAAGAACCCCCGAACCGTCTAACGGTCCGGGGGGAGAACACCAGCCCCCTAGAGCTTCCAGCAAAGGTCAGGATATAGATTTGGAACAAGCTGGACAAAAATACAAAACCAAAACAAATAGCAAAAAGCAAAAGGCAGACTTAGCTGATATAACTGGAACCAGGATCAGTAGACAAGAGCACAGCAGACTAGCTCTGATAACTACGTTGCCAGGCATTGAACTGAAGGTCCAGGGAGCTTATATAGCAACACCCCTAACTAACGACCCAGGTGCGGATAAAAGGAATGACAGAAAAACCAGAGTCAAAAAACTAGTAACCACTAGAGGGAGCAAAAAGCAAATTCACAACAGTACCCCCCCCTTAGTGAGGGGTCACCGAACCCTCACCACGACCACCAGGGCGATCAGGATGAGCGGCATGAAAGGCACGAACTAAATCGGCCGCATGAACATCAGAGGCGACCACCCAGGAATTATCCTCCTGACCATAGCCCTTCCACTTGACCAGGTACTGAAGCCTCCGCCTGGAGAGGCGAGAATCCAAGATCTTCTCCACCACGTACTCCAACTCGCCCTCAACCAACACCGGAGCAGGAGGCTCAGCAGAAGGAACTACAGGCACAATGTACCGCCGCAACAAGGACCTATGAAATACATTGTGAATAGCAAACGACACAGGAAGATCCAGACGAAAAGATACAGGATTAAGGATTTCCAATATCTTGTAAGGCCCAATAAAACGAGGTTTAAATTTGGGAGAGGAGACCTTCATAGGAACAAAGCGGGAAGAAAGCCATACCAAATCCCCAACGCGTAGTCGGGGACCCACACCGCGGCGGCGGTTGGCAAAGCGCTGAGCCTTCTCCTGTGACAACTTCAAGTTGTCCACCACATGATTCCAGATCTGCTGCAACCTATCCACCACAGAATCCACCCCAGGACAGTCAGAAGGCTCCACATGACCCGAAGAAAAGCGAGGATGGAAACCAGAGTTGCAGAAAAAAGGCGAAACCAAGGTGGCGGAACTAGCCCGATTATTAAGGGCAAACTCAGCCAACGGCAAGAATGTCACCCAATCGTCCTGATCAGCAGAGACAAAACACCTCAAATAAGCCTCCAAAGTCTGATTGGTTCGCTCCGTCTGTCCATTAGTCTGAGGATGGAAAGCAGACGAAAACGACAAATCAATGCCCATCCTACTACAAAAGGATCGCCAGAACCTGGAAACGAACTGGGATCCTCTGTCTGACACAATATTCTCAGGGATGCCGTGCAAACGAACCACGTTCTGGAAAAACACAGGAACCAGATCGGAAGAGGAAGGCAGCTTAGGCAAGGGAACCAAATGGACCATCTTGGAGAAGCGATCACATATCACCCAGATAACGGACATGCCCTGAGATAGCGGAAGATCAGAAATGAAATCCATGGAGATATGTGTCCAAGGTCTCTTCGGGACAGGCAAGGGCAAGAGCAAACCGCTGGCACGAGAACAGCAAGGCTTAGCTCGAGCACAAGTCCCACAGGACTGCACAAATGACCGCACATCCCTTGACAAGGAAGGCCACCAAAAGGACCTGGCCACCAGATCTCTGGTGCCAAAAATTCCCGGGTGACCTGCCAACACCGAGGAATGAACCTCGGAAATGACTCTGCTGGTCCACTTATCCGGGACAAACAGTCTGTCAGGTGGACAAGACTCAGGCCTATCAGCCTGAAATCTCTGCAACACACGTCGCAGATCCGGAGAAATAGCTGACAAGATAACTCCATCTTTAAGAATACCAACAGGATCAGCGACTCCAGGAGCATCAGGCACAAAGCTCCTAGAAAGAGCATCGGCCTTCACATTCTTTGAACCTGGTAAATACGAGACAACAAAATCAAAGCGGGAGAAAAACAATGACCAGCGGGCCTGTCTCGGATTAAGGCGTTTAGCAGACTCGAGATACATCAGATTTTTGTGATCAGTCAAGACCACCACACGATGCTTAGCACCCTCGAGCCAATGACGCCACTCCTCAAATACCCATTTCATGGCCAACAACTCCCGATTGCCCACATCATAATTTCGCTCGGCAGGCGAAAACTTCCTAGAGAAAAAGGCACAAGGTTTCATAACAGAGTAACCAGGGCCTCTCTGCGACAAAACGGCCCCTGCCCCAATCTCCGAAGCATCCACCTCAACCTGAAAGGGAAGTGAGACGTCAGGCTGGCACAAAACAGGCGCCGAAGTAAACCGGCGTTTCAACTCCTGGAAAGCCTCCACGGCAGCAGGAGCCCAGTTAGCTACATCGGAGCCCTTCTTGGTCATATCCGTCAAAGGTTTCACAATGCTAGAAAAATTAGCAATAAAACGACGGTAGAAGTTAGCGAAGCCCAAGAACTTCTGAAGACTCTTAACTGACGAGGGCTGAGTCCAATCAAGAATAGCTCGGACCTTGACTGGGTCCATCTCCACAGCAGAAGGGGAAAAAATGAACCCCAAAAAGGGAACCTTCTGTACACCAAAGAGACACTTTGAGCCCTTGACAAACAAAGAATTTTCACGCAAAATTTTAAAGACCAACCTGACCTGCTCCACATGCGAATCCCAATTATCAGAAAAAACCAAAATATCATCCAGATAAACAATCAAAAATTTATCCAGATACTTCCGGAAAATGTCATGCATAAAGGACTGAAAAACTGAAGGCGCATTGGAGAGCCCAAAAGGCATCACCAAGTACTCAAAATGACCTTCGGGCGTATTGAATGCGGTTTTCCATTCATCACCTTGCTTAATGCGCACAAGGTTGTACGCACCACGAAGGTCTATCTTGGTGAACCACTTGGCACCCTTAATCCGGGCAAACAAGTCAGACAACAGCGGTAAAGGATACTGAAATTTGACAGTGATCTTATTTAAAAGCCGATAATCAATGCAAGGTCTCAAAGATCCGTCCTTTTTTGCCACAAAAAAGAATCCCGCACCAAGAGGGGAAGAAGACGGACGAATATGTCCTTTCTCCAGAGACTCCTTGATATATGAACGCATAGCGGTATGTTCAGGTACCGACAGATTAAACAGTCTTCCCTTAGGAAACTTACTGCCTGGGATCAAATCTATAGCACAGTCACAGTCCCTATGAGGAGGCAGTGCACTGGACTCAGACTCACTGAAGACATCCTGATAATCAGACAAATACTCCGGAACTTCCGAAGGCGTAGAAGAAGCAATAGACACAGGCAGGGAATCCCCATGAATACCACGACAGCCCCAACTTGAGACTGACATAGCCTTCCAGTCCAGGACTGGATTATGGGTCTGTAACCATGGCAGCCCTAAAACAACCAAATCATGCATTTTATGTAAAACCAGGAAACGTATCACCTCGCGGTGTTCAGGAGTCATGCACATGGTAACCTGTGTCCAATACTGCGGTTTATTTGCTGCCAATGGTGTAGCATCAATACCCCTAAGAGGAATAGGATTTTCTAATGGTTCAAGAGTAAAACCACAGCGCTTAGCAAATGAGAGATCCATGAGACTCAGGGCAGCACCTGAATCTACAAACGCCATGACAGGATAAGATGACAGTGAGCAAATCAAAGTTACAGACAGAATAAATTTAGGTTGCAAATTACCAACGGTGACAGGACTAACAACCTTAGCTATACGTTTAGAGCATGCTGAGATAACATGTGTAGAATCACCACAGTAGTAGCACAAGCCATTCCGGCGTCTATGAATTTTCCGCTCATTTCTAGTCAGGATTCTATCACATTGCATTAAATCAGGTGTCTGTTCAGACAACACCATGAGGGAATTTGCGGTTTTTCTATCACATTGCACCGAATTAGGTGTCTGTTCAGACAACACCATGAGGGAATTTGCGGTTTTGCGCTCCCGCAACCGCCGGTCAATTTGAATAGCCAGTGCCATAGTATCATTCAGACCTGTGGGAATGGGAAAACCCACCATAACATTCTTAATGGCTTCAGAAAGGCCATTTCTAAAATTAGCGGCCAGTGCACACTCGTTCCAATGTGTCAGCACGGACCATTTCCGAAATTTTTGGCAATACACTTCAGCCTCGTCCTGCCCCTGAGACATAGCCAGCAAGGCCTTTTCTGCCTGAATCTCAAGATTGGGTTCCTCATAAAGTAAACCGAGCGCCAGAAAAAACGCATCAAGATCAGCCAATGCCGGATCTCCTGGCGCCAGTGAAAAAGCCCAATCCTGAGGGTCGCCCCGTAAGAACGAAATAACAATTTTTACTTGCTGAGCAGAGTCTCCAGATGAACAGGGTCTCAGGGACAAAAACAATTTACAATTATTCACGAAATTCCTAAACTTAAACCTGTCTCCGGAAAACAGTTCAGGAATCGGTATTTTAGGTTCTGACCTAGGATTTCTGATAACATAGTCTTGTATGCCCTGCACACGAGTAGCCAGCTGGTCCACACTTGTAATCAAGGTCTGGACATTCATGTCTGCAGCAAGCATAGCCACTCTGAGGTAAAGGGGAAGAAGAAAAAAAAAACAAAAAAAAACTCAGAATCTTCTTTCTTATAATCCCTCTTCTGCAATGCATTAAACATTTAATACTGGCCTGGCAAACTGTTATGACCCCAATGGCGAGGGTCTCAGAGGAACGTGGAAGTCTGCAGAATACAAAATCCAGCTCATAGGGCAGTGGTAACTGGGTTGACCATATATCTACTCCTAACGCCAACACTAGAAGTAGCCGGGGATCATTCCTACGTTGATTCTAGATGACACGCGCCAGCCGGAGAATCTAGCTACCCCTAGTAGAGGAAAACAAAGACCTTTCTTGCCTCCAGAGAAGGGGACCCCAAAGCTGGATAGAAGCCCCCCACAAATAATGACGGTGAGGTAAGAGGAAATGACAAACACAGAAATGAACCAGGTTTAGCACAGAGAGGCCCGCTTACTGATAGCAGAATAAAGAAAGGTAACTTATATGGTCAACAAAAACCCTATCAAAATCCACACTGGAAATTCAAGAACCCCCGAACCGTCTAACGGTCCGGGGGGAGAACACCAGCCCCCTAGAGCTTCCAGCAAAGGTCAGGATATAGATTTGGAACAAGCTGGACAAAAATACAAAACCAAAACAAATAGCAAAAAGCAAAAGGCAGACTTAGCTGATATAACTGGAACCAGGATCAGTAGACAAGAGCACAGCAGACTAGCTCTGATAACTACGTTGCCAGGCATTGAACTGAAGGTCCAGGGAGCTTATATAGCAACACCCCTAACTAACGACCCAGGTGCGGATAAAAGGAATGACAGAAAAACCAGAGTCAAAAAACTAGTAACCACTAGAGGGAGCAAAAAGCAAATTCACAACAGACACCCTACTCAACTCCGTCTAAGCACGGCAGCCAGCCCTCAGTCCCTCAGATGTGGACAAGTAAAAGACCATTTCCTCCTAGCCATGACAAAGCTAAGAGGTTGAATTTCACCATCTGCAAGCTGTTGGCTACAGAAATGCTGCCTTTCCGCCTGGTGGACACAAATGATTTTCGAGACCTTATGTCCGTCGCAGTGCCCCAGTACCAGATGCCCAGTCTCCACTACTTCTCAAAGAAAGCTGTGCCTGCGCTACACCAGCATGTCGCACACAACATCACCGCTTCCTTGAGAAACTCTGTGTGTGACAGGGTGCATTTCACCACAGACACTTGGACGAGTAGACATGGACAGGGGCGTTACATGTCGGTGACTGGGCACTGGGTAACTATGGCGACATCAGGAGAAGGGGCTGCTGTCCAAGTCTTGCCGTCCCCACGAGTTGCTCGTCGATCCTCTGTATCTAGAAGTTCACCTGCACCCAAAGCCTGTCTGGTAATGCCACCCGTGTTGTAACCGCGCAGAAGGAATCCTGCACACCTCCTTACCATGCTGTCACCAGGGTTTAACAGCATCAGGCAGTGTTTACATAGAAATGTCTGGGAAATGTGAGTCACACAGCTGAGGAGTTGTGGTCAGCTCTGGAGACCGAGTTCCATCAATGGTTGTCTCCACTCAACCTGCAGCCAGGGAAGGCCGTGTGCGACAATGCTGCAAACCTGGGTGCGGCCCTTCACCGGGGCAATGTCACACACGTGCCTTGTATGGCTCACATTTTGAACCTGGTTGTCCAGCACTTTTTATCCCACTATCCCGGACTAGATGGTCTTCTGCAGAGGGCACGGTCGCTGTGTGCTCACTTCCGCCGATCGCATCCCGCAGCTCAACGACTTACATCTCTACAGAAGTCGTTGGGCCTGCCAGTTCACCGGCTGAAATGCGATGTGTCCACATGGTGGAATTCAACTCTGCACATGTTGCAGCGACTGTGGCAGCACCGACGAGCCCTGGTGCAATACGTTATGACGTATAGCCTGGGCCAACGAGATCCAGAGGTGGGGCAAATCACGCGGCAGGAGTGGTCTCAGATCAGGGACCTATGCACCCTTCTGCACAGTTTTGAAATAGCGACAAAGATGTTTAGTGCTGACGATGCCATTATCAGCATGACCATTCTGGTGATTTACATGCTGGCGCACACCTTAAACAGTATTCGGAGTCAGGTGGTGGAACAAGAGGAGGAGGAGGAGGAACAGGAGGAGTTTTATGTGGAAGGGATAATATCTCCAAGGTCCAGACGGTTGGCAGCACCAAGGCGGCTGGCATTGGAGGCTGGGGGAGAGGGATTACCGAGGGCGCATGGTAGCAGCCAAACTGTTATTATTATTATTATTATTTATTGTTATAGCGCCATTTATTCCATGGCGCTTTACATGTGAGGAGGGGTATACATAATAAAAACAAGTACAATAATCTTAAACAATACAAGTCATAACTGGTACAGGAGGAGAGAGGACCCTGCCCGTGAAGGCTCACAATCTACAAGGGATGGGTGAGAATACAGTAGGTGAGGATAGAGCTGGTCATGCAGTGGTTTGGTTGATCGGTGGTTACTGCAGGTTTTAGGCTTGTCGGAAGAGGTGGGTCTTCAGGCGAGAGTCTGATGTGTTGTGGTAGAGGGTTCCAGAGTAGGGGTGATACGCGAGAGAGGAAGGTTGAGGAAGGTGCAGGAGGCGAGGAAGAAGTGGAGGACGAACTGGCGCTGGGCATGGAAGACTCATCAGATGAGGGAGACCTTGATCAAATTTGTGTTGTGCGAGGTTGGGGGGGAGAGGGCAGATGAAGGAAGCATGATTCTCACCTCGCCACCACCAAGACAACAAGGACATTGTCCTCCTGGATGCGCAAGACACATGAGTGCCTTCTTGCTGCACTACCTGCAACATGACCCTCAGATTGTCAGAATCCGAAGTAATGCCGACTACTGGGTTGCCACACTCTTAGATCCCAGGTACAAAAGTAAATTTGGCGAAATAATTCCTGCCATAGAAAGGGATTCCCGCATGCAGCAGTATCAGCAGAGACTGTTACAGAATCTAACATCTGCTTTTCCACAAAACACCAGTGGTGCACATAGTGAATCTCTGAGTTCTAACTTGCCAACTGTGGACTCTGGACTATTGAGTCATCACTCAAACCGTAACAGTAACATCGTATCTGGTGGTAACAGCAATTTTTTCCAATCGTTTCAAGATTTTTTTAGACCATCCTTTGCAAGGCCACAGGAGACAAGAAGTCTGATGCACAGCCAACGCCTAGAGAGGATGGTACAAGAGTATCTCCAAGTTAACATCAATGCCATGACTGTGGAACTGGACCCTTGCTCATTTTGAACTTCCAATCTTGAAAAATGGCTTGAGCTCGCCACTTACGCTGTCATGATTCTCAATGGCGAGAGAACATAGGCCAGCATATATGAGAACTAGCTCTTGGAAGATGGAAACTATACTGACCATGAACTAAACCTGCCGCACAACTAGAAGTGGCCGGGTAGCATGCCTACGTTTTTTTATCCCTAGATGCCCAGCGCCAGCCGGAGAACTACCTAATCCTAGCAGAGGAAAAGACAGTCCTGGCTCACCTCTAGAGAAATTTCCCCAAAAGGCAGACAGAGGCCCCCACATATATTGGCGGTGATTTTAGATGAAATGACAAACGTAGTATGAAAATAGGTTTAGCAAAATCGAGGTCCGCTTACTAGATAGCAGGAAGACAGAAAGGGCACTTTCATGGTCAGCAGAAAACCCTATCAAAATACCATCCAGAAATTACTTTAAGACTCTAGCATTAACTCATAACACCAGAGTGGCAATTTCCGATCACAAGAGCTTTCCAGACACAGTAACGAAACAGCAGCTGTGAACAGGAACAAAATGCAAAAACACACAAGGACAAAAGTCCAACTTAGCTGGGAGTTGTCTGGTAGCAGGAACATGCACAGAAAGGCTTCTGATTACATTGTTGACCGGCATGAAACTGACAGAGGAGCAAGGTTATATAGCGACTCCCACATCCTGATAGGAGCAGGTGAACAGAGGGGATGATGCACACAAGTTCAATTCCACAAGTGGCCACCGGGGGAGCCCAGAATCCAATTTCACAACAGTACCCCCCCCTCAAGGAGGGGGCACCGAACCCTCACCAGAACCACCAGGGCGATCAGGATGAGCCCTATGAAAGGCACGGACAAGATCGGAGGCATGAACATCAGAGGCAGTGACCCAAGAATTATCCTCCTGACCGTATCCCTTCCATTTGACCAGATACTGGAGTTTCCGTCTGGAAACACGAGAGTCTAAGATCTTTTCCACAACGTACTCCAACTCACCCTCAACCAACACCGGAGCAGGAGGCTCAATGGAAGGCACAACCGGTACCTCATACCTGCGCAACAATGACCGATGAAAAACATTATGAATCGAAAAGGATGCAGGGAGGTCCAAACGGAAGGACACAGGGTTAAGAATCTCCAATATCTTGTACGGGCCGATGAACCGAGGCTTAAACTTAGGAGAAGAAACCCTCATAGGGACAAAACGAGAAGACAACCACACCAAGTCCCCAACACAAAGCCGAGGACCAACACGACGACGGCGGTTGGCAAAAAGCTGAGTCTTCTCCTGGGACAACTTCAAATTGTCCACCACCTGCCCCCAAATCTGATGCAACCTCTCCACCACAGCATCCACTCCAGGACAATCCGAAGATTCCACTTGACCGGAGGAAAATCGAGGATGAAACCCCGAATTACAGAAAAACGGGGACACCAAGGTGGCAGAGCTGGCCCGATTATTGAGGGCGAACTCCGCCAAAGGCAAAAAAGCAACCCAATCATCCTGATCCGCAGACACAAAACACCTCAAATATGTCTCCAAGGTCTGATTAGTCCGCTCGGTCTGGCCATTAGTCTGAGGATGGAAAGCAGACGAAAAAGACAAATCTATGCCCATCCTAGCACAGAATGCCCGCCAAAATCTAGACACGAATTGGGTCCCTCTGTCAGAAACGATATTCTCCGGAATACCATGCAAACGAACAACATTTTGAAAAAACAGAGGAACCAACTCGGAAGAAGAAGGCAACTTAGGCAAGGGAACCAGATGGACCATCTTAGAGAAACGGTCACACACCACCCAGATGACAGACATCTTCTGAGAAACAGGCAGATCCGAAATAAAATCCATCGAGATGTGCGTCCAAGGCCTCTTCGGGATAGGCAAGGGTAACAACAATCCACTAGCCCGAGAACAACAAGGCTTGGCCCGAGCACAAACGTCACAAGACTGCACAAAGCCTCGCACATCTCGTGACAGGGAAGGCCACCAGAAGGACCTTGCCACCAAATCCCTGGTACCAAAGATTCCAGGATGACCTGCCAACGCAGAAGAATGAACCTCAGAGATGACTCTACTGGTCCAATCATCAGGAACAAACAGTCTACCAGGTGGGCAACGATCAGGTCTATCCGCCTGAAACTCCTGCAGGGCCCGCCGCAGGTCTGGAGAAACGGCAGACAATATCACTCCATCTTTAAGGATACCTGTGGGCTCAGAATTACCAGGGGAGTCAGGCTCAAAACTCCTAGAAAGGGCATCCGCCTTAACATTCTTAGAACCCGGTAGGTACGACACCACAAAATTAAACCGAGAGAAAAACAACGACCAGCGCGCCTGTCTAGGATTCAGGCGCCTGGCAGACTCAAGGTAAATTAAATTTTTGTGGTCAGTCAATACCACCACCTGATGTCTGGCCCCCTCAAGCCAGTGACGCCACTCCTCAAAAGCCCACTTCATGGCCAAAAGCTCCCGATTCCCAATATCATAATTCCGCTCGGCGGGCGAAAATTTACGGGAAAAAAAAGCACAAGGTCTCATCACGGAGCAGTCGGAACTTCTCTGCGACAACACCGCCCCAGCTCCGATTTCAGAAGCGTCGACCTCAACCTGAAAAGGAAGAGCAACATCAGGCTGACGCAACACTGGGGCGGAAGAAAAGCGGCGCTTGAGCTCCCGAAAGGCCTCCACAGCATCAGGGGACCAATCAGCAACATCAGCACCCTTCTTAGTCAAATCAGTCAATGGTTTTACAACATCAGAAAAACCAGCAATAAATCGACGATAAAAGTTAGCAAAGCCCAAAAATTTCTGAAGACTCTTAAGAGAAGAGGGTTGCGTCCAATCACCAATAGCCTGAACCTTGACAGGATCCATCTCGATGGAAGAGGGGGAAAAAATGTATCCCAAGAAGGAAATCTTTTGAACCCCAAAAACACACTTAGAACCCTTCACACACAAGGAATTAGACCGCAAAACCTGAAAAACCCTCCTGACCTGCTGGACATGAGAGTCCCAGTCATCCGAAAAAATCAGAATATCATCCAGATACACAATCATAAATTTATCCAAATAATCGCGGAAAATGTCATGCATAAAGGACTGGAAGACTGAAGGGGCATTTGAAAGACCAAAAGGCATCACCAAATACTCAAAATGGCCCTCGGGCGTATTAAATGCGGTTTTCCACTCATCCCCCTGCTTGATTCGCACCAAATTATACGCCCCACGGAGATCAATCTTAGAGAACCACTTGGCCCCCTTTATACGAGCAAACAAATCAGTAAGCAGTGGTAACGGATATTGATATTTAACCGTGATTTTATTCAAAAGTCGATAATCAATACACGGCCTCAAAGAGCCGTCTTTCTTAGACACAAAGAAAAAACCGACTCCTAAGGGAGATGACGAAGGACGAATATGTCCCTTTTCCAAGGACTCCTTTATATATTCTCGCATAGCAGCGTGTTCAGGCACAGACAGATTAAATAAACGACCCTTAGGGTATTTACTACCCAGGATCAAGTCTATGGCACAATCGCACTCCCGGTGCGGAGGTAGTGAACCAACCTTGGGTTCTTCAAAAACGTCACGAAAGTCAGACAAGAATTCAGGAATCTCAGAGGGAATAGATGATGAAATGGAAACCAAAGGTACGTCCCCATGAGTTCCTTTACATCCCCAGCTTAACACAGACATAGCTCTCCAGTCGAGGACTGGGTTATGAGATTGCAGCCATGGCAATCCCAGCACCAAAACATCATGTAGATTATACAGCACCAGAAAGCGAATAACCTCCTGGTGATCCGGATTAACACGCATAGTCACTTGTGTCCAGTATTGTGGTTTATTACTAGCCAATGGGGTGGAGTCAATCCCTTTCAGAGGTATCGGAGCCTCCAATGGCTCCAAATCATACCCACAGCGTTTGGCAAAGGACCAATCCATAAGACTCAAAGCAGCGCCAGAGTCGACATAGGCGTCCGCGGTAATAGATGACAAAGAACAAATCAGGGTCACAGATAGAATAAACTTAGACTGTAAAGTGCTAATTGAAACAGACTTGTCAGGCTTCTTAGTACGCTTAAAGCATGCTGATATAACATGAGTTGAATCACCACAATAGAAGCACAACCCATTTTTTCGTCTAAAATTCTGCCTCTCGCTTCTGGACAGAATTCTATCACATTGCATATTTTCTGGCGTTTTCTCAGTAGACACCGCCAAATGGTGCACAGGTTTGCGCTCCCGCAGACGCCTATCGATCTGAATAGCCATCGTCATGGACTCATTCAGACTCGCAGGCACAGGGAACCCCACCATAACATCCTTAATGGCATCAGAGAGACCTTCTCTGAAAATCGCCGCCAGGGCGCACTCATTCCACTGAGTAAGCACAGACCATTTGCGGAATTTTTGGCAGTATATTTCAGCTTCATCTTGCCCCTGAGACAAGGACATCAAGGCCTTTTCCGCCTGAAGCTCTAAATGAGGTTCCTCATAAAGCAACCCCAAGGCCAGAAAAAACGCATCCACATTGAGCAACGCAGGATCCCCTGGTGCCAATGCAAAAGCCCAGTCTTGAGGGTCGCCCCAGAGCAAGGAAATTACAATCCTGACCTGCTGTGCAGGGTCTCCGGCAGAGCGAGACTTCAGGGACAAAAACAATTTGCAATTATTTTTAAAATTTTGAAAGTGAGATCTATTCCCCGAGAAGAATTCAGGCAAAGGAATTCTAGGCTCAGACATAGGTGCATGAACAACAAAATCTTGCAAATTTTGTACCTTTGTGGCGAGATTATTCAAACCTGTAGCTACACTCTGAAGATCCATTTGAAACAGGTGAACACAGAGCCATTCAAGGATTAGAAGGAGAGAAAGAGAGGAAGGCTGCAGCATAGGCAAACTAGCAAGTGATTCAATTAAGAGCACACTCAGAACTAGAGGAAAAAAAAAAAAAAAAAAAATTGTAGCAGACTTCTTTTTTCTCTCCTTTCTCAGCCAGAAATTTAACCCTTTTTTTGGGCCGGTCAAACTGTCATGATTCTCAATGGCGAGAGAACATAGGCCAGCATATATGAGAACTAGCTCTTGGAAGATGGAAACTATACTGACCATGAACTAAACCTGCCGCACAACTAGAAGTGGCCGGGTAGCATGCCTACGTTTTTTTATCCCTAGATGCCCAGCGCCAGCCGGAGAACTACCTAATCCTAGCAGAGGAAAAGACAGTCCTGGCTCACCTCTAGAGAAATTTCCCCAAAAGGCAGACAGAGGCCCCCACATATATTGGCGGTGATTTTAGATGAAATGACAAACGTAGTATGAAAATAGGTTTAGCAAAATCGAGGTCCGCTTACTAGATAGCAGGAAGACAGAAAGGGCACTTTCATGGTCAGCAGAAAACCCTATCAAAACACCATCCAGAAATTACTTTAAGACTCTAGCATTAACTCATAACACCAGAGTGGCAATTTCCGATCACAAGAGCTTTCCAGACACAGTAACGAAACAGCAGCTGTGAACAGGAACAAAATGCAAAAACACACAAGGACAAAAGTCCAACTTAGCTGGGAGTTGTCTGGTAGCAGGAACATGCACAGAAAGGCTTCTGATTACATTGTTGACCGGCATGAAACTGACAGAGGAGCAAGGTTATATAGCGACTCCCACATCCTGATAGGAGCAGGTGAACAGAGGGGATGATGCACACAAGTTCAATTCCACAAGTGGCCACCGGGGGAGCCCAGAATCCAATTTCACAACATTACGCCTTGGAGATCTTGTCGTGCCCCGCAGCCAGTGTTCTCTCTGAACGTGTGTTCAGCGCTGCTGGTGGTGTGCTGACAGATAACCGCACGCACCTGTCCAGTGACAATGTAGGCAGACTAATGTTCATCAAGATGAACAAATCCTGGATCCGCAAGGACTTTTCTACCCCTGTGTCATCTTGGGGAGACTAAAAGCTTGATGATTTTTGAAAATCACCTCACCAACCATTTTAAAAACTGTGGCGAAGTTGATGCCACTTAAGTGGTGTCTGTGGCCGAATAATTTGAAAAAATGGAGACTCTTTTATTTAGTCCCCTTGCTGAGTTTTACATGACGTTGCCATCGTCAATACCAGGTGGGTGGGGTCGTCTGCAGAGTTGTTTACTCATACTATGGCCTGGGATTCAGAGGTCTGCTCCAAAGCTTCAGTGTCTGCTAGTCAGCAGAGTAGCCCAGCCACCCACCGCCTGTTTACCTAAGTACTATTTTTTAACTGCATCTAGCCCAGGAAATCATTTTGTGCCTAGTAGCAATTTCTGCTACTCAGCAGAGTACCCCACCCATGAAGCAAGCTACACCGCCTGTTTACCTAAGTACTATTTTTTAATGGCATCTAGCCCAGGAAATCCTTTTGGGCCTAGTAGAATTTTGTGCTACTCAGCAGCGTACCCCACCCATGAAGCAAGCTACACTGCCTGTCTACCTAACTACTATTTTTTAACTGCATCTAGCCCAGGAAATCGTTTTGTACCTAGTAGCATTTTGTGCTACTCAGCAGCGTACCCCACCAATGAAGCAAGCTACACCGCCTGTTTACCTAAGTATTATTTTGTAACGGCATCTGGCCCAGGAAATCCTTTTGGGCCTAGTAGCAATTTCTGCTAGTCAGCAGAGTACCCCACCCATGAAGCAAGCTACACCGCCTTCTTCCTTTCTCAATCTAACCCCTCGGCTCTGGGGTGTCCACTCTCCCTCCAGCTCTCTCCTTCTCACAGGTGGACTACCGCGTGTATTCACACTATGGCGAATCTTTTGGGCCCAGGCATAAGAAGTCGTTGAGGTAATGGATAATATGTGCCCCCTTAGAAACGCCCATGACAACACATTCGAGGAAGCAACTAAACGCCTCAAATAGTGAGCAGGATATGGAGCACCCCATGGGCAAACAGCGATTTATGTAGTATGCTCCTTCACAGAAGCAGCCCAATAGCCGGACACTATTCGGAGGCACAGGTAGTAACCGGAACGCCCCCTCAATGTCTGTTTTGGCCATTAGGGTGCCCCTTCCCAACTTCTTGACCCGCCTGATTGCCTCGTCAAAGGAGGTACAGTACATAGTACTGTACTTGGTTCCGCGTCGATGTTGTCGTTTACTGACCTGCCCCTTGGATATGACAAATGGTGGATTAGTCTGAATGTATTGGGTTCATTTTTTGGCACAACTCCCAAGGGGGGAACCTCTACGTCTTCTAAGGAAAGTGTTCTGAATGGACCCGCCGCCATTCTACCTAAAGATATTTATTTTTTATTTTTTTTGTCACGACGTCTGGGTGTTGGTAGGGTGATTTTAGATTTTTACTTCAGCCTTTCTTGATTTTAGAAGGGCATGACATGCCTATATCTGTGTCTCCTCCTCCTTTTACTCCTCCACCTCTTTTCTTTTCGCATGACTATATGTAGTTGTGACTTTTCCATGTGTTTGTTGTGTCTTCTGAGCAGTTTGTCAGCTTTTGGACACCTTTTAAGGTGTTTTCTATGTGTTTTCTATGTGTTTGTATGTGTTTGTGTTTGCCTGCCATTGGTTTCAATGGGGTTCAGTGGTGTTCGTCGAACGTTTGACGAACATTCGTTGAACACGCCCCAGTTCGACGAACCGAACCGAACTCGAACACTAGGGGGGTGGCTCAACACTAGTCATTAACCCCTTTCTGCCATCGGACAGAATAGTATGTCCAATGGCAGAACCCCCGCATTGATGCGGGCTCCGGTGGTGACAAACTCTGACAGCGGCATTTAACGCACGCTTCCGGCCATCGGGCCAGAAATACGCGCACCACTGACCCGTCACGTGATCAGGGTCAGCGGTGCATCGGCATGACAATGAGAGGTCTCCTTGAGACCTCTATGGTTGTTGATGTCGGATTGCTATGAGCGCCACCCTGTGGTCGGCGCTCATAGCAAGTCAGCAATTCTACTACATAGAGGCAATCTGAGCATCGCCCCTATGTAGCAGAGCCGATCAGGCTATGCCAGCTTCTAGTCTCCTATGGAGGCTATTGATGCATGGCAAAAGTTAAAGAAATTTTTTAAAAAATATAAAAAAAAAAATATAAAAGTTCAAATCACCCCCTTTTTGCCCCATTCAAAATAAAATAAAAAAATCAAACCTACACATATTTGGTATCACCGTGTTCAGAATCGCCCGATGTATCAATAAAAAAGAATTAACCTGATCGCTAAACAGCGTAGCGATAAAGTCAAAACGCCAGAATTACGTTTTGGTCGCCACGACATTGCATTAAAATGCAATAACAGGCGATCAAAAGAACGTATCTGCATCAAAATGGTATCATTAAAAACGTCAGCTCGTCACACAAAAAATAAGCCCTCACCCAACCCCAGATCAAGAAGAATGGAGACGCTACGGGTATCGGAAAATGGCACAATTTTTTTTTCTAGCAAAGTTTGGATTTTTTTTTTCAGCTTAAATTAAAAAGAACCTAGACATGTTTAGTGTCTAGGAACTCGAAATGACCTGGAAAATCAGAATGGCAGGTCAGTTTTAGCATTTAGTGAACCTTGTAAAAAAGCCAAACAAAAAACAAGTGTGGGATTGCACTTTTTTTGCAATTTCACTGCACTTGGAATTTTTTTCCTGTTTTCTGTTACACGGCATGGTAAAACCAATGATGTCGTTCAAGAGTACAACTCGTCCTGCAAAAAATAAGCCCTCACATGGCCAAATTGACAGAAAAATAAAAAAGTTATGGCTCTGGGAAGGAGGGGAGCGAAAAATGAAAACAGCTCTGGTCATTGAGGGGTTAATATATTAGCTTTTTCCTCATCTACCACTATTCTTTCCTCACAATATTTTCCGGGGTCTACACTTGAGCTGGTCTCCTCGGCTGTGTGCCCACTAGTGGGGTCAGTCCTCAGCCGTGTCACTTGACATTAGGCTATGTGCCCACGTTGCGGATTTCTCTGCTCAGTTTTTGAAAATCTGCGGATTGACAGCGTTTTTAGTGCGGATTTCACCTGCGGTTTACACCTGTGGATTCCTATTATGGAGCAGGTGTAAACGCTGCGGAATCCGCACAAAGAATTGACACGCTGCGGAATATACAATGCTACGTCTCCTCGCGGTGTTTTCCGCACCATGTGCACTGTGGATTTTGTTTTCCATAGGTTTACATGGTACTGTACAACACATGGGAAACGGCCGCGAAGCCGAGGCGTCCATCCGCAACGTGTGCACATAGCCTAAGGGTCTGTGTCCACGTTCAGGATTGCATCAGGATTTGGTCAGGATTTTACATCAGTATTTGTAGCCAAAACCAGGAGTGGAACAATTAGAGGAAAAGTATAATACAAACATCTGCTCCACTTCTGCATTTATCACCCACTCCTGGTTTTGGCTACAAATACTGATGGAAAATCCTGACCAAATCCGCAACGTGTGCACATAGCCTTAGGGTTAGCACTGTCCCACTCACGGCGTGACGAGGAGTGATGGCTTTCGCATTTTTTAAGCAAAAAACACTGTTAACTAAATACTGCATATTATTTTCATGCACTATGCTATTTATTTACTGCAGGGGATTGAATCAGTCTGTTTCTGTCTTTGGCTTTTTCCTTGGGGGGCCGGAGTCCCCTCCATTCTGTCACCTCTGCACTGGGGCGGCCGCTGCTGGGAAACCTCACACAGGCTGCTGCACTGCTGGGACCCGGCTGATCATGTGACATCACCGCAGGTCCTTCACCGCCTCTCCTCCGCGCTGCTGAGCTCCTCCCTCTGGTCACATGACGCTGACATCACCGCAGGTCCTTCACCGCCTCTCCTCCGCGCTGCTGAGCTCCTCCCTCCGGTCACATGACGCTGACATCACCGCAGGTCCTTCACCGCCTCTCCTCCGCGCTGCTGAGCTCCTCCCTCCGGTCACATGACGCTGACATCACCGCAGGTCCTTCACCGCCTCTCCTCCGCGCTGCTGAGCTCCTCCCTCCGGTCACATGACGCTGACGTCACCGCAGGTCCTTCACCGCCTCTCCTCCGCGCTGCTGAGCTCCTCCCTCCGGTCACATGACGCTGACGTCACCGCAGGTCCTTCACCGCCTCTCCTCCGCGCTGCTGAGCTCCTCCCTCCGGTCACATGACGCTGACGTCACCGCAGGTCCTTCACCGCCTCTCCTCCGCGCTGCTGAGCTCCTCCCTCCGGTCACATGATGCTGACGTCACCGCAGGTCCTTCACCGCCTCTCCTCCGCGCTGCTGAGCTCCTCCCTCCGGTCACATGATGCTGACGTCACCGCAGGTCCTTCACCGCCTCTCCTCCGCGCTGCTGAGCTCCTCCCTCCGGTCACATGATGCTGACGTCACCGCAGGTCCTTCACCGCCTCTCCTCCGCGCTGCTGAGCTCCTCCCTCCGGTCACATGATGCTGACGTCACCGCAGGTCCTTCACCGCCTCTCCAGAGCGCTGCTGAGCTCCTCCCTCCGGTCACATGATGCTGACGTCACCGCAGGTCCTTCACCGCCTCTCCAGAGCGCTGCTGAGCTCCTCCCTCCGGTCACATGATGCTGACGTCACCGCAGGTCCTTCACCGCCTCTCCAGAGCGCTGCTGAGCTCCTCCCTCCGGTCACATGATGCTGACGTCACCGCAGGTCCTTCACCGCCTCTCCAGAGCGCTGCTGAGCTCCTCCCTCCGGTCACATGATGCTGACATCACCGCAGGTCCTTCACCGCCTCTCCTCCGCGCTGCTGAGCTCCTCCCTCCGGTCACATGATGCTGACATCACCGCAGGTCCTTCACCGCCTCTCCTCCGCACTGCTGAGCTCCTCCCTCCGGTCACATGATGCTGACATCACCGCAGGTCCTTCAGCCTCACAGCTCTATCTCTGCTGCCAATCTCACCCCAGTAAGGTGACATCATCACAGGTCCTGCACCGGAGTCACAGCTGCAGCTAAGGAGCCGCCGAGGTAATCGTCACTGCGTGTGTGAGTGAGTGAGCGGAGAGTGCGAGAGACGCAGCTGTGTGTATATATACCATTACATACAGTGTATACTGAGTGTGTGTATATATATATATCCCAATTACATACAGTATATACTGAGTGTGTATATATATATATCCCAATAACATACAGTGTATACTGAGTGTGTGTATATATATATACCATTACATACAGTGTATACTGAGTGTGTGTATATATATATCCCAATAACATACAGTGTATACTGAGTGTGTGTATATATATATCCCAATAACATACAGTGTATACTGAGTGTGTATATATATATATATCCCAATAACATACAGTGTATACTGAGTGTGTGTATATATATCCCAATAACATACAGTGTATACTGAGTGTGTGTATATATATATCCCAATAACATACAGTGTATACTGAGTGTGTATATATATATATCCCAATAACATACAGTATATACTGAGTGTGCATATATATATCCCAATAACATACAGTGTATACTGAGTGTGTATATATATATATCCCAATAACATACAGTGTATACTGAGTGTGTGTATATATATATCCCAATAACATACAGTGTATACTGAGTGTGTATATATATCCCAATAACATACAGTGTATACTGAGTGTGTATATATATATATCCCAATAACATACAGTATATACTGAGTGTGTATATATATATATCCCAATTACATAAGGTGTATACTGAGTGTGTGTATATATATATCCCAATAACATACAGTGTATACTGAGTGTGTGTATATATATATCCCAATAACATACAGTGTATACTGAGTGTGTATATATATATATCCCAATTACATACAGTATATACTGAGTGTGTGTATATATATATATATCCCAATAACATACAGTGTATACTGAGTGTGTATATATATATATCCCAATAACATACAGTGTATACTGAGTGTGTGTATATATATCCCAATAACATACAGTGTATACTGAGTGTGTGTATATATATATCCCAATAACATACAGTGTATACTGAGTGTGTATATATATATATCCCAATAACATACAGTATATACTGAGTGTGCATATATATATCCCAATAACATACAGTATATACTGAGTGTGTATATATATATCCCAATAACATACAGTGTATACTGAGTGTGTATATATATATATCCCAATAACATACAGTGTATACTGAGTGTGTGTATATATATATCCCAATAACATACAGTATATACTGAGTGTGTGTATATATATATATATATATATATATCCCAATAACATACAGTGTATACTGAGTGTGTATATATATCCCAATAACATACAGTATATACTGAGTGTGTATATATATATCCCAATAACATACAGTATATACTGAGTGTGTATATATATCCCAATAACATACAGTATATACTGAGTGTGTATATATATATCCCAATAACATACAGTATATACTGAGTGTGTGTATATATATCCCAATAACATACAGTGTATACTGAGTGTGTATATATATATATATCCCAATAACATACAGTGTATACTGAGTGTGTGTATATATATATATCCCAATAACATACAGTGTATACTGAGTGTGTGTATATATATATATCCCAATAACATACAGTATATACTGAGTGTGTATATATATATCCCAATAACATACAGTGTATACTGAGTGTGTGTATATATATATATCCCAATAACATACAGTGTATACTGAGTGTGTATATATATCCCAATAACATACAGTATATACTGAGTGTGTGTATATATATATATCCCAATAACATACAGTGTATACTGAGTGTGTATATATATATATCCCAATAACATACAGTGTATACTGAGTGTGTATATATATATATATATATCCCAATAACATACAGTGTATACTGAGTGTGTGTATATATCCCAATAACATACAGTGTATACTGAGTGTGTATATATATATCCCAATAACATACAGTGTATACTGAGTGTGTATATATATATATATCCCAATAACATACAGTGTATACTGAGTGTGTATATATATATCCCAATAACATACAGTATATACTGAGTGTGTGTATATATATATCCCAATAACATACAGTGTATACTGAGTGTGTGTATATATATATATCCCAATAACATACAGTATATACTGAGTGTGTATATATATATCCCAATAACATACAGTATATACTGAGTGTGTGTATATATATATATCCCAATAACATACAGTGTATACTGAGTGTGTATATATATATCCCAATAACATACAGTATATACTGAGTGTGTGTATATATATATCCCAATAACATACAGTGTATACTGAGTGTGTGTATATATATATCCCAATAACATACAGTGTATACTGAGTGTGTGTATATATATATATATCCCAATTACATACAGTGTATACTGAGTGTGTGTATATATATATCCCAATAACATACAGTGTATACTGAGTGTGTGTATATATATCCCAATAACATACAGTATATACTGAGTGTGTATATATATATCCCAATTACATACAGTGTATACTGAGTGTGTGTATATATATATCCCAATTACATACAGTGTATACTGAGTGTGTGTATATATATATCCCAATTACATACAGTGTATACTGAGTGTGTATATATATATATCCCAATAACATACAGTGTATACTGAGTGTGTATATATATATATATCCCAATAACATACAGTATATACTGAGTGTGTATATATATATCCCAATAACATACAGTGTATACTGAGTGTGTATATATATATCCCAATAACATACAGTATATACTGAGTGTGTATATATATATCCCAATTACATACAGTGTATACTGAGTGTGTATATATATATATATCCCAATAACATACAGTGTATACTGAGTGTGTATATATATATATATCCCAATAACATACAGTATATACTGAGTGTGTATATATATATCCCAATAACATACAGTGTATACTGAGTGTGTATATATATATATATATCCCAATAACATACAGTATATACTGAGTGTGTATATATATATCCCAATAACATACAGTATATACTGAGTGTGTATATATATATCCCAATAACATACAGTGTATACTGAGTGTGTATATATATATATATATCCCAATAACATACAGTGTATACTGAGTGTGTATATATATATATATCCCAATAACATACAGTGTATACTGAGTGTGTATATATATATATCCCAATAACATACAGTATATACTGAGTGTGTATATATATATCCCAATAACATACAGTGTATACTGAGTGTGTATATATATATATATATCCCAATAACATACAGTATATACTGAGTGTGTATATATATATCCCAATAACATACAGTGTATACTGAGTGTGTATATATATATATATCCCAATAACATACAGTGTATACTGAGTGTGTATATATATATCCCAATAACATACAGTATATACTGAGTGTGTGTATATATATATCCCAATAACATACAGTGTATACTGAGTGTGTGTATATATATATATCCCAATAACATACAGTATATACTGAGTGTGTATATATATATCCCAATAACATACAGTATATACTGAGTGTGTGTATATATATATATCCCAATAACATACAGTGTATACTGAGTGTGTATATATATATCCCAATAACATACAGTATATACTGAGTGTGTGTATATATATATCCCAATAACATACAGTGTATACTGAGTGTGTGTATATATATATCCCAATAACATACAGTGTATACTGAGTGTGTGTATATATATATATATCCCAATTACATACAGTGTATACTGAGTGTGTGTATATATATATCCCAATAACATACAGTGTATACTGAGTGTGTGTATATATATCCCAATAACATACAGTATATACTGAGTGTGTATATATATATCCCAATTACATACAGTGTATACTGAGTGTGTGTATATATATATCCCAATTACATACAGTATATACTGAGTGTGTATATATATATCCCAAATACATACAGTGTATACTGAGTGTGTATATATATATATCCCAATAACATACAGTGTATACTGAGTGTGTATATATATATATCCCAATAACATACAGTATATACTGAGTGTGTATATATATATCCCAATAACATACAGTGTATACTGAGTGTGTATATATATATCCCAATAACATACAGTATATACTGAGTGTGTATATATATATCCCAATTACATACAGTGTATACTGAGTGTGTGTATATATATATCCCAATAACATACAGTGTATACTGAGTGTGTATATATATATATATCCCAATAACATACAGTGTATACTGAGTGTGTATATATATATATCCCAATAACATACAGTATATACTGAGTGTGTATATATATATCCCAATAACATACAGTGTATACTGAGTGTGTATATATATATATATATCCCAATAACATACAGTGTATACTGAGTGTGTATATATATATATCCCAATAACATACAGTATATACTGAGTGTGTATATATATATCCCAATAACATACAGTGTATACTGAGTGTGTATATACAGTGTATACTGAGTGTGTGTATATATATATATATATCCCAATTACATACAGTGTATACTGAGTGTGTGTATATATATATCCCAATTACATACAGTGTATACTGAGTGTGTGTATATATATATCCCAATAACATACAGTGTATACTGAGTGTGTATATATATCCCAATAACATACAGTGTATACTGAGTGTGTGTATATATATATCCCAATAACATACAGTATATACTGAGTGTGTGTATATATATATATCCCAATAACATACAGTGTATACTGAGTGTGTATATATATATATCCCAATAACATACAGTATATACTGAGTGTGTGTATATATATATCCCAATTACATACAGTGTATACTGAGTGTGTGTATATATATATATCCCAATAACATACAGTGTATACTGAGTGTGTATATATATATATCCCAATAACATACAGTATATACTGAGTGTGTATATATATATATCCCAATTACATACAGTGTATACTGAGTGTGTGTATATATATATCCCAATTACATACAGTATATACTGAGTGTGTATATATATATCCCAATTACATACAGTGTATACTGAGTGTGTATATATATATATATCCCAATAACATACAGTGTATACTGAGTGTGTATATATATATATCCCAATAACATACAGTATATACTGAGTGTGTATATATATATCCCAATAACATACAGTGTATACTGAGTGTGTATATATATATCCCAATAACATACAGTATATACTGAGTGTGTATATATATATCCCAATTACATACAGTGTATACTGAGTGTGTATATATATATATATATATCCCAATAACATACAGTGTATACTGAGTGTGTATATATATATCCCAATTACATACAGTGTATACTGAGTGTGTATATATATATATATCCCAATAACATACAGTGTATACTGAGTGTGTATATATATATATCCCAATAACATACAGTATATACTGAGTGTGTATATATATATCCCAATAACATACAGTGTATACTGAGTGTGTATATATATATATATATCCCAATAACATACAGTATATACTGAGTGTGTATATATATATCCCAATAACATACAGTGTATACTGAGTGTGTATATATATATCCCAATAACATACAGTATATACTGAGTGTGTATATATATATCCCAATAACATACAGTATATACTGAGTGTGTATATATATATCCCAATTACATACAGTGTATACTGAGTGTGTATATATATATATCCCAATAACATACAGTGTATACTGAGTGTGTATATATATATATCCCAATTACATACAGTGTATACTGAGTGTGTATATATATATATATATCCCAATAACATACAGTGTATACTGAGTGTGTATATATATATATATCCCAATAACATACAGTGTATACTGAGTGTGTATATATATATATCCCAATAACATACAGTATATACTGAGTGTGTATATATATATATCCCAATAACATACAGTGTATACTGAGTGTGTATGTATATATATATATATCCCAATAACATACAGTGTATACTGAGTGTGTGTATATATATATCCCAATAACATACAGTGTATACTGAGTGTGTGTATATATATATCCCAATAACATACAGTGTATACTGAGTGTGTATATATATATATCCCAATTACATACAGTGTATACTGAGTGTGTATATATATATATATATCCCAATAACATACAGTGTATACTGAGTGTGTATATATATATATATCCCAATAACATACAGTGTATACTGAGTGTGTATATATATATATCCCAATAACATACAGTATATACTGAGTGTGTATATATATATCCCAATAACATACAGTGTATACTGAGTGTGTATGTATATATATATATATCCCAATAACATACAGTGTATACTGAGTGTGTATATATATATCCCAATAACATACAGTATATACTGAGTGTGTATATATATATCCCAATTACATACAGTGTATACTGAGTGTGTATATATATATATATCCCAATAACATACAGTGTATACTGAGTGTGTATATATATATCCCAATAACATACAGTGTATACTGAGTGTGTGTATATATATATCCCAATAACATACAGTGTATACTGAGTGTGTATATATATATATCCCAATAACATACAGTATATACTGAGTGTGTATATATATATCCCAATAACATACAGTGTATAGTGAGTGTGTATATATATATATCCCAATAACATACAGTATATACTGAGTGTGTATATATATATCCCAATTACATACAGTGTATACTGAGTGTGTATATATATATATATCCCAATAACATACAGTGTATACTGAGTGTGTATATATATATCCCAATTACATACAGTGTATACTGAGTGTGTATATATATATATATCCCAATAACATACAGTATATACTGAGTGTGTATATATATATATATCCCAATAACATACAGTATATACTGAGTGTGTATATATATATATCCCAATAACATACAGTGTATACTGAGTGTGTATATATATATATATCCCAATAACATACAGTGTATACTGAGTGTGTATATATATATCCCAATTACATACAGTGTATACTGAGTGTGTGTATATATATATCCCAATAACATACAGTATATACTGAGTGTGTATATATATATATATATCCCAATAACATACAGTGTATACTGAGTGTGTGTATATATATCCCAATAACATACAGTGTATACTGAGTGTGTGTATATATATATATATATCCCAATAACATACAGTATATACTGAGTGTGTATATATATATCCCAATAACATACAGTGTATACTGAGTGTGTGTATATATATCCCAATAACATACAGTGTATACTGAGTGTGTATATATATATATCCCAATAACATACAGTGTATACTGAGTGTGTATATATATATATATCCCAATAACATACAGTATATACTGAGTGTGTGTATATATATATCCCAATAACATACAGTGTATACTGAGTGTGTGTATATATATATCCCAATAACATACAGTGTATACTGAGTGTATATATATATATATATCCCAATAACATACAGTGTATACTGAGTGTGTATATATATATATATCCCAATAACATACAGTGTATACTGAGTGTGTATATATATATATATCCCAATAACATACAGTGTATACTGAGTGTGTATATATATATATATATCCCAATAACATACAGTGTATACTGAGTGTGTGTATATATATATCCCAATAACATACAGTGTATACTGAGTGTGTGTATATATATATATATATATATCCCAATAACATACAGTGTATACTGAGTGTGTGTATATATATCCCAATAACATACAGTATATACTGAGTGTGTGTATATATATATCCCAATAACATACAGTATATACTGAGTGTGTGTATATATATCCCAATAACATACAGTGTATACTGAGTGTGTATATATATATATATCCCAATAACATACAGTGTATACTGAGTGTGTGTATATATATCCCAATAACATACAGTGTATACTGAGTGTGTATATATATATATATATATATCCCAATAACATACAGTGTATACTGAGTGTATATATATATATATCCCAATAACATACAGTATATACTGAGTGTATGTATATATATATCCCAATTACATACAGTGTATACTGAGTGTGTGTATATATATCCCAATAACATACAGTGTATACTGAGTGTGTATATATATATCCCAATAACATACAGTGTATACTGAGTGTGTGTATATATATATATATCCCAATTACATACAGTATATACTGAGTGTGTGTATATATATCCCAATAACATACAGTGTATACTGAGTGTGTGTATATATATCCCAATAACATACAGTGTATACTGAGTGTGTGTATATATATATCCCAATAACATACAGTGTATACTGAGTGTGTATATATATATATATCCCAATAACATACAGTATATACTGAGTGTATGTATATATATATCCCAATAACATACAGTGTATACTGAGTGTGTGTGTATATATATATCCCAATAACATACAGTATATACTGAGTGTATGTATATATATATCCCAATTACATACAGTGTATACTGAGTGTGTGTATATATATCCCAATAACATACAGTGTATACTGAGTGTGTGTATATATATATATCCCAATAACATACAGTATATACTGAGTGTGTGTATATATATATCCCAATTACATACAGTGTATACTGAGTGTGTGTATATATATCCCAATAACATACAGTGTATACTGAGTGTGTGTATATATATATATCCCAATAACATACAGTATATACTGAGTGTGTGTATATATATATCCCAATAACATACAGTGTATACTGAGTGTGTGTATATATATATATCCCAATAACATACAGTGTATACTGAGTGTGTGTATATATATATATCCCAATAACATACAGTATATACTGAGTGTATGTATATATATATCCCAATTACATACAGTGTATACTGAGTGTGTGTATATATATCCCAATAACATACAGTGTATACTGAGTGTGTGTATATATATATATCCCAATAACATACAGTATATACTGAGTGTGTGTATATATATATCCCAATAACATACAGTGTATACTGAGTGTGTGTATATATATATCCCAATTACATACAGTATATACTGAGTGTGTATATATATATATATCCCAATTACATACAGTATATACTGAGTGTGTGTATATATATATATCCCAATAACATACAGTATATACTGAGTGTGTATATATATATATCCCAATAACATACAGTATATACTGAGTGTGTGTATATATATATATCCCAATAACATACAGTGTATACTGAGTGTGTGTATATATATCCCAATAACATACAGTATATACTGAGTGTGTGTATATATATATATATATCCCAATAACATACAGTGTATACTGAGTGTGTGTATATATATATCCCAATAACATACAGTGTATACTGAGTGTATATATATATCCCAATAACATACAGTGTATACTGAGTGTGTGTGTATATATATCCCAATAACATACAGTATATACTGAGTGTGTATATATATATCCCAATTACATACAGTGTATACTGAGTGTGTGTATATATATATCCCAATAACATACAGTGTATACTGAGTGTGTGTATATATATCCCAATTACATACAGTGTATACTGAGTGTGTATATATATATATATCCCAATAACATACAGTATATACTGAGTGTGTGTATATATATATCCCAATAACATACAGTATATACTGAGTGTGTGTATATATATCCCAATAACATACAGTATATACTGAGTGTGTGTATATATATATATCCCAATAACATACAGTGTATACTGAGTGTGTGTATATATATCCCAATAACATACAGTATATACTGAGTGTGTGTATATATATATATCCCAATAACATACAGTGTATACTGAGTGTGTGTATATATATATCCCAATAACATACAGTGTATACTGAGTGTATATATATATCCCAATAACATACAGTGTATACTGAGTGTGTGTGTATATATATCCCAATAACATACAGTATATACTAAGTGTGTGTATATATATATCCCAATTACATACAGTGTATACTGAGTGTGTGTATATATATATCCCAATAACATACAGTGTATACTGAGTGTGTATATATATATCCCAATTACATACAGTGTATACTGAGTGTGTGTATATATATCCCAATAACATACAGTGTATACTGAGTGTGTGTGTATATATATCCCAATAACATACAGTGTATACTGAGTGTGTGTATATATATATCCCAATAACATACAGTGTATACTGAGTGTGTATATATATATATATCCCAATAACATACAGTATATACTGAGTGTGTGTATATATATATCCCAATAACATACAGTGTATACTGAGTGTGTGTATATATATATCCCAATAACATACAGTGTATACTGAGTGTGTATATATATATCCCAATAACATACAGTGTATACTGAGTGTGTATATATATATATATCCCAATAACATACAGTGTATACTGAGTGTGTGTATATATATATATCCCAATAACATACAGTGTATACTGAGTGTGTGTATATATATATCCCAATTACATACAGTGTATACTGAGTGTGCATATATATATATCCCAATAACATACAGTGTATACTGAGTGTGTATATATATATATCCCAATAACATACAGTATATACTGAGTGTGTATATATATATCCCAATTACATACAGTGTATACTGAGTGTGTGTATATATATCCCAATAACATACAGTGTATACTGAGTGTGTGTATATATATATCCCAATAACATACAGTATATACTGAGTGTGTGTATATATATATCCCAATAACATACAGTGTATACTGAGTGTGTATATATATATCCCAATTACATACAGTGTATACTGAGTGTGTGTATATATATCCCAATAACATACAGTATATACTGAGTGTGTGTGTATATATATATCCCAATAACATACAGTATATACTGAGTGTGTATATATATATCCCAATTACATACAGTGTATACTGAGTGTGTGTATATATATATCCCAATAACATACAGTATATACTGAGTGTGTATATATATATCCCAATTACATACAGTGTATACTGAGTGTGTGTATATATATATCCCAATAACATACAGTGTATACTGAGTGTGTGTATATATATCCCAATAACATACAGTATATACTGAGTGTGTGTATATATATATCCCAATAACATACAGTATATACTGAGTGTGTATATATATATCCCAATAACATACAGTGTATACTGAGTGTGTGTATATATATATCCCAATAACATACAGTGTATACTGAGTGTGTGTATATATATATCCCAATAACATACAGTGTATACTGAGTGTGTGTATATATATCCCAATAACATACAGTATATACTGAGTGTGTGTATATATATATCCCAATAACATACAGTATATACTGAGTGTGTATATATATATCCCAATAACATACAGTGTATACTGAGTGTGTGTATATATATATCCCAATAACATACAGTGTATACTGAGTGTGTATATATATATATCCCAATAACATACAGTGTATACTGAGTGTGTATATATATATATATCCCAATAACATACAGTGTATACTGAGTGTGTATATATATCCCAATAACATACAGTGTATACTGAGTGTGTGTATATATATATCCCAATAACATACAGTGTATACTGAGTGTGTGTATATATATATCCCAATAACATACAGTATATACTGAGTGTGTGTATATATATATCCCAATAACATACAGTGTATACTGAGTGTGTGTATATATATATCCCAATAACATACAGTATATACTGAGTGTGTGTATATATATATCCCAATAACATACAGTGTATACTGAGTGTGTATATATATATATATCCCAATAACATACAGTGTATACTGAGTGTGTGTATATATATATCCCAATAACATACAGTGTATACTGAGTGTGTGTATATATATATCCCAATAACATACAGTGTATACTGAGTGTGTGTATATATATATCCCAATAACATACAGTGTATACTGAGTGTGTATATATATATATATATATATATATCCCAATAACATACAGTGTATACTGAGTGTGTGTATATATATATCCCAATAACATACAGTGTATACTGAGTGTGTATATATATATATATATCCCAATAACATACAGTGTATACTGAGTGTGTGTATATATATATATATCCCAATAACATACAGTATATACTGAGTGTGTATATATATATCCCAATAACATACAGTGTATACTGAGTGTGTGTATATATATATATCCCAATAACATACAGTGTATACTGAGTGTGTATATATATCCCAATAACATACAGTGTATACTGAGTGTGTGTATATATATATCCCAATAACATACAGTATATACTGAGTGTGTATATATATATCCCAATTACATACAGTATATACTGAGTGTGTGTATATATATATATATCCCAATTACATACAGTATATACTGAGTGTGTGTATATATATATCCCAATTACATACAGTATATACTGAGTGTGTGTATATATATATATATCCCAATTACATACAGTATATACTGAGTGTATGTATATATATATCCCAATAACATACAGTGTATACTGAGTGTGTGTATATATATCCCAATAACATACAGTGTATACTGAGTGTGTATATATATATATCCCAATAACATACAGTGTATACTGAGTGTATGTATATATATATCCCAATTACATACAGTATATACTGAGTGTGTGTATATATATATATATCCCAATTACATACAGTATATACTGAGTGTGTATATATATATCCCAATAACATACAGTGTATACTGAGTGTGTATATATATATCCCAATAACATACAGTGTATACTGAGTGTGTGTATATATATCCCAATAACATACAGTGTATACTGAGTGTGTATATATATATATCCCAATAACATACAGTGTATACTGAGTGTGTGTATATATATATCCCAATAACATACAGTGTATACTGAGTGTGTGTATATATATATCCCAATAACATACAGTATATACTGAGTGTGTGTATATATATATCCCAATAACATACAGTATATACTGAGTGTGTATATATATCCCAATTACATACAGTGTATACTGAGTGTGTATATATATATATATATATCCCAATAACATACAGTGTATACTGAGTGTATGTATATATATATCCCAATTACATACAGTATATACTGAGTGTGTGTATATATATATATATCCCAATTACATACAGTGTATACTGAGTGTGTGTATATATATATCCCAATTACATACAGTATATACTGAGTGTGTATATATATATATCCCAATAACATACAGTGTATACTGAGTGTGTATATATATATATATATATCCCAATAACATACAGTGTATACTGAGTGTGTGTATATATATATCCCAATAACATACAGTATATACTGAGTGTGTGTATATATATATCCCAATAACATACAGTGTATACTGAGTGTGTGTATATATATATCCCAATAACATACAGTGTATACTGAGTGTGTATATATATATATCCCAATAACATACAGTGTATACTGAGTGTGTGTATATATATATCCCAATAACATACAGTGTATACTGAGTGTGTATATATATATCCCAATAACATACAGTGTATACTGAGTGTGTATATATATATCCCAATAACATACAGTGTATACTGAGTGTGTGTATATATATATCCCAATAACATACAGTGTATACTGAGTGTGTATATATATATATCCCAATAACATACAGTATATACTGAGTGTGTATATATATATATCCCAATAACATACAGTATATACTGAGTGTGTATATATATATATCCCAATAACATACAGTGTATACTGAGTGTGTATATATATATATCCCAATAACATACAGTATATACTGAGTGTGTGTATATATATATCCCAATAACATACAGTGTATACTGAGTGTGTATATATATATATCCCAATAACATACAGTATATACTGAGTGTGTGTATATATATATCCCAATTACATACAGTATATACTGAGTGTGTATATATATATATCCCAATAACATACAGTGTATACTGAGTGTGTGTATATATATATATATATCCCAATAACATACAGTATATACTGAGTGTGTGTATATATATATCCCAATAACATACAGTATATACTGAGTGTGTATATATATATATCCCAATAACATACAGTATATACTGAGTGTGTATATATATATATCCCAATAACATACAGTATATACTGAGTGTGTGTATATATATATCCCAATAACATACAGTGTATACTGAGTGTGTATATATATATATCCCAATAACATACAGTGTATACTGAGTGTGTATATATATATATCCCAATAACATACAGTGTATACTGAGTGTGTATATATATATATCCCAATAACATACAGTGTATACTGAGTGTGTATATATATATATCCCAATAACATACAGTGTATACTGAGTGTGTATATATATATATCCCAATAACATACAGTATATACTGAGTGTGTGTATATATATATCCCAATTACATACAGTATATACTGAGTGTGTATATATATCCCAATAACATACAGTATATACTGAGTGTGTGTATATATATATCCCAATAACATACAGTGTATACTGAGTGTGTATATATATATATCCCAATAACATACAGTATATACTGAGTGTGTGTATATATATATCCCAATTACATACAGTATATACTGAGTGTGTATATATATATATCCCAATAACATACAGTGTATACTGAGTGTGTGTATATATATATATATATATCCCAATAACATACAGTATATACTGAGTGTGTGTATATATATATCCCAATAACATACAGTATATACTGAGTGTGTATATATATATATCCCAATAACATACAGTATATACTGAGTGTGTATATATATATATCCCAATAACATACAGTATATACTGAGTGTGTGTATATATATATCCCAATAACATACAGTGTATACTGAGTGTGTATATATATCCCAATAACATACAGTATATACTGAGTGTGTATATATATATATCCCAATAACATACAGTGTATACTGAGTGTGTATATATATATATCCCAATAACATACAGTGTATACTGAGTGTGTATATATATATATATCCCAATAACATACAGTGTATACTGAGTGTGTATATATATATATCCCAATAACATACAGTATATACTGAGTGTGTATATATATATATCCCAATAACATACAGTATATACTGAGTGTGTGTATATATATATCCCAATAACATACAGTGTATACTGAGTGTGTGTATATATATATATCCCAATTACATACAGTGTATACTGAGTGTGTATATATATATATCCCAATAACATACAGTATATACTGAGTGTGTATATATATATATCCCAATAACATACAGTATATACTGAGTGTGTGTATATATATATCCCAATAACATACAGTGTATACTGAGTGTGTGTATATATATATATCCCAATTACATACAGTGTATACTGAGTGTGTATATATATCCCAATAACATACAGTATATACTGAGTGTGTGTATATATATATATCCCAATAACATACAGTGTATACTGAGTGTGTATATATATATATCCCAATAACATACAGTATATACTGAGTGTGTGTATATATATCCCAATAACATACAGTGTATACTGAGTGTGTGTATATATATCCCAATTACATACAGTGTATACTGAGTGTGTGTATATATATCCCAATTACATACAGTGTATACTGAGTGTGTATATATATATATCCCAATAACATACAGTATATACTGAGTGTGTGTATATATATATCCCAATTACATACAGTGTATACTGAGTGTGTATATATATATATCCCAATAATCCCACAGGACCGAGCTACCCAAGGTATTGACCGATATATGTTTTATAGATCCCCCCCTGTGCATGTTGGTCACTTTATATATTAATTTTTTTCAGGCTCATGGTTGTGTGAGCTTGCAAGCACTTTTGGAGTTTATTATTTGGCACATAGCACTTTTTTTCAGCTGGGCTTATGATTGCTGTTCATATGTTGGTCACTTTAATTACTTCTTCCAGGCTCATGATTGCGTGAGCCTGCAAGCACTGTTGTAGCTTATATGAAATATTTGGCACATAGCACTTTTTTCTTCAGCTGCGCCTATGATTGCTGTTCATATGTATAGCATATGTGCAATCTAATTTTCTTCAACACGTTGCACTTTATATTAAGTGGTTTGTATATATATATATTTTTACATAATTTATAGCACAAATCTGTATACCACATAGGTTATATTTTATTTTTAACGGTATTAGTGGGGATCTATTAATGAAATACTGGGTTTGCTCTAATTTATCCATTCTTATATGTCCTATGGTGCGTACTATCATTTTATATGATACATGTATTTATGAATTAATTGTTGCTACTATAATTATGTAATAAAAGCACATTTTTAATCTTATTCCCTGGTGTGATGCTAATCTCTGGTGTGTCTATGATCAGGGTGTTTGGGTTGTCTTACTATCTGACTGATATAGAACCGTCTAACTAGCTAAAATCTTGCTGTTAACAGTGCCAGCTTCAGCAGCAGCTCTCTGCGATGTTAGTGTCAAAATGGCGCTAAAACAAGATGTCCACTATTTATATAGAGAGGGACATGTGATTTGAGCAGCCAATGACACAAGCCATTGTGTCAGGACATTGTGGGTGTTTCCTGCCCCCTGTTCGCTGATTGGCTAGCTGCAATGTGCACACACAAAGTTAGGAAAAAAAAAAGACTGCTTACAAGAACACCACGCCTCTGAGCTCTGCAAACCCCATCCCCTCATCAAACACGTGCCAAACGCTCATGATACGCCACCATTATCATTGCTGAAGTGCTGAAAATACTTTTGTGGCTATGCAAATATTTTCCCGAACTTTTTCCCGAACGTTACCAATTTTTTTTCCCGATTTTATAAAATTTTGCTTGTGTTTCCAATCACGAATCCAAATGTGCCATATTCGTGCCGAATTCATGTTTGGCGATTGTTTTCCAAACATATTTGCTCATCACTAGTTGTGACCCTCCAATCAACTGGACTGTCATCTTTCTACGCTTGTCGTTACCTCCTATCTGTGTGCGTGCCACAGGTGGGGTAATCGATCCTGAAGATGAAGCCAGGTTGTGACCTTCCAGTGAACTGGCCTTGTACCTGAATGGACTGTCATCTTTCTACGCTTGTCGTTACCTCCTATCTGTGTGCGTGCCACAGGTGGGGTAATCGATCCTGAAGATGAAGCCAGGTTGTGACCTTCCAGTGAACTGGCCTTGTACCTGAATGGACTGTCATCTTTCTACGCTTGTCGTTACCTCCTATCTGTGTGCGTGCCACAGGTGGGGTAATTGATCCTGAAGATGAAGCCAGGTTGTGACCTTCCAGTGAACTGGCCTTGTACCTGAATGGACTGTCATCTTTCTACGCTTGTCGTTACCTCCTATCTGTGTGCGTGCCATAGGTGGGGTAATCGATCCTGAAGATGAAGCCAGGTTGTGACCTTCCAGTGAACTGGCCTTGTACCTGAATGGACTGTCATCTTTCTACGCTTGTCGTTACCTCCTATCTGTGTGCGTGCCACAGGTGGGGTAATCGATCCTGAAGATGAAGCCAGGTTGTGACCTTCCAGTGAACTGGACTTGTACCTTAATGGACTGTCATCTTCTTAAGCTTGTCAATACCTTCTCACAGGTGGGGTAGTCGACCCTGGGAGCTCTGAAGTAACAGCTGCCATTATCCCGGCGAGTCGGTGGAAGGGTGAGACTCTGTAATGTGCACCATCTTGGGTACTGTGCTGGGACTGTTCTACGTTTTATCTGCCTGTTTTGTGGTTCAATAAAGCATTGCCACACTGTTTTACCATCACCCTGTGTTGCCTGAGTGGCATTATGCCCACGTTAAAAGAAGAGCAGGCGTTCGGTGGGACAATCCCTGGTCCATGCTGTTTCGGCTTGCGGACCTGGGCACCCGCTGACCCCTGTGTCTCCACATACGTCATAACGTGACAGTGGTCAGAATTGTAAAAATGGTCATTAACACCTTCGGGGGTAAAGGAGTTAAGCAAACATTCATTTTTCAATGACCCTGCATCCATCCACTCTCCTGCAGTGTTCCCTCTCCAAGCCCACACACTGAACACTGAAAGTTCTTTCCTTTAGCCATCTAAGCTTGGACCATGTGACTCCCCAACCACGTGACTGATCACATGACTGTGACCCCACTTAGGTCCTGTCAGCACACAGTGGTGCTAGCTCTGTAGGGGGAAAATGGGGGGACACTCTCCAACCTTCCCCTAAAAACCAGCCTATAAAATAACTTAACCCTCGCAACACTTACTGTGCTGGAGGAAATATAACTCTGGATTTTATAACACTGATGCCATTAGGCGTAGTGAAACATCTCCCCTCTATTACATTACCAGTGACTCTGTCACATATTGCCCCCTTCTGCCCAAAGCCGGGAGTTTTGGCAACTTCACTGTTTAAGCAGGGGAGTCTGGACAGGGCATCTGCGTTGCCATGCACCTTCCCTGGCCTGTGCTC